>NW_026623496.1:568804-839912 GCF_030028575.1 Malurus melanocephalus | reverse complement strand
TTTTTTTTTTTTTAATTAAACACAAGACTTTCATCCTGTTCTAAATTATGCCTTCCCCTGGAATTTTTGCCATTTGTTTTAGATTAATATGAAGCAGTTGGCTAAATGGAACATCTTTTATACCTTTCTTGAAGCCAAGCAGTCCATAATTTCAGTTTTAAGTATTACTGAAGAAAAGAAAAATTTCTTGGGGGGTTGTTTTTTTGTTGTTGCTGTTGATTTTGTTTTTGTTTGGGGATTTGTTTGGTGTGTTGGTTTTTATTGAAGTTTGTTTGTTTGGTTTTTTGTTTTGCTTTGTTTGGGCCAATTTGCAACACATCCTCACAAATCTCTTGCTGCACACAAAATACGTTGCAAAACATGGTCTTGATTTTAGGCATTGCCATCATACAGTAGAGCTGTACAGAAAGATCACACTTCATCCTAAAGGAGAAAAAAAATGCCGGCTTTGATGGATCCCTACTGAATTTCTGTTGCAAGATTTAGCTCTCTGAGAGGTGTTGAGTACCTGCTTGTCCTAAAAAGCCTCAACACCTCCAAGGATTTGACACTGCTCACTCGCTTGTCTCAAAGTGCTGTGCTGGAAATCTGTCRCTGCTTTTTTATTAGTTTTTTTTGTTATTCTGCATAATGTGGTGCCATAGTTAATCTAAAGGTTTTGCATTCCATTGTTATCACAGGATTTGCGAGCAGATATTGAGTCCCATGCTTCAGTGTATGAGAGCCTTTTACAGTTAAATGAGTCACTATTTCCAACAGCCTCAAAGCAGTGTGTGAAATCAATAAAAGAAAAATCTGAAGAGCTGGATGAGAGGTGGAAAGCTTTACCACAAACTGTTKATAAAAGGTTTGTGCTTCAGAATGTTTTTTCCATGTTAAAATAACCAATATCCCAACGAGGAAGCCCAATCCCAAAACGTATTTTTTTTATAATGTTACCATTAGGGAAACAAAGGTTTAAGATCTATACCAATCCTCCTCCAGGAGTAGGAGGTGGAGAATCCCACACATTTATGATGCTGTCTTTTTTTGTCATACTCTCCTAGTTTTTTTGGTAGAAGAGTATGTTTGAAAAGAGTGTGGGGCAGGAAATGAAGGCAATGTTGCATTTCCTCAGTTACAATTTCTCGAGTAAATTCCACAATCTCTAATAATCTGCTTTGATTTTTTCAGTTATATGTTTTATCTTGTGCAAAGCCACACTAAAGTTGTTTAAACTCACTTTGAAATTTTAACTTGCCATAAATATTATAAATGCTCAATTSTTAGGCTGCTGGCTCATGTTAAGCTCAGAAAAACGGTCTCATTTATTTCAAACTGTGTGTTACCATATATGTAGATTTTGATTCTTTCCATGATGAACACATATACTTTAGTATTTGTAATGTAGCTTAAATAGTAGATCCTGATCAATGATATAATCTTCTAGGTGCTTTATCAGTATGATCGTTTTACAATATAATGTAAATTAAGTAGAGAAATTTCTAAGGGAAATGAGRAGGGAAATGACAAGGTATTTTTTAAAGTCAAGCTTTTGACTTGATACTTAAGTACTTAGTTCTGCTGAATATTCCTCTGGAGACGTTCTTCCTTTGAATTGTGTTCTGAGCATGCTTGATCTTTGCTTACTTCAGTGGAAGTTAAACATGCAGTACCTCACCCCCTGCCTGAGTTCATGAGTCTCTCACCGTTATTTCAGTGTTTCAGATGATAGGACATAGAGAATTGCTATGACTGAAAATTAAAGTTTAGCTTCCATCAATAACATTCTCTTTGCTGGGACTACACCCATAAAGAAAATTTGAAGAACATTCCTTGGCTGTTTGAGGCACCTCTAACAGTTGATATAAATAAAAGAGTGGAAACAGAAAGATCCAAAGGTGCTTTCAAATGTTATGTTATTCCCCAGAATTAAGAAATCAATAAATAAAGTAATATTTCCTGCTTTCCTTGCATCTGGCATTGATTTTAATGCTGACCAGTCAGCTGTGGGTTTGATTATGGGAAGTGATTAAATTACATCAAGTGCTTTCATATTTACATCTGACATTCTATAGGATCAACTTCCTTCAATCACTTGTTGCTGAGCATGGGCAGTTTGATGAGCTCCTGCTCAGGTTTTCAGACTGGATTAAGCAATTTCTTGCTGAACTACAAGCCACTTCAGAGATAAACACAGCTGATCAACAACTAGCTGCATCTCACAATAAGGTAAACTTTTGGATGTAAATATTAAAGACAGAGAAATTGTACAGTGCATTTGGCTAAATACTTATCTAGAACTAGCAAGTAATTTATTTGTTTCACAACCAATATGCTGTTGCAGTCACATACAGACTTGTGTTATTTGACAAGTTTAAAGCAAAATTGCAACACTGAACAATGCTGACTGAAAACCTCAGAAAACTTGTRAGTTTAGTACTGAAATGTTTATTGAGCTCTTGATTGGAAGAAGAAATTCAGCCCTATTTTCTTTCTTTCCAATAGAACCACTCAATGGAAGTTGAAAGTAAGAAAGGGCAGTTACAAAGTCTGAAGGAACATGTAGTGAAAYTGGGTTCTTTCAGCAGCCCAGAGGACCAGCAGACATTGCAGGGAAAGACTGAAGATTGCTTTCAGATCTTCCAGGAGGCAAGTCAAATAACCAGCCAAAGACAGGATGCCCTGGATCAGTTGCGCGTATTCCTGGAGCTCCACAGCGCTGCATCTGGAGTGCTCCACCAGCTGAAGCAGACAGTGGAGAAAACAGGAAAGATGGATAAAGCTAAATCTGAATTACTGGAGAAGGAGCTCAGTGGTGTTATTAAAGATCTTCACAAGTTGGAATCTCTTGCYGTCAGTTTGGATGGTTGCCTTACTAAAGCTCAGTATCATCTGAAACACAGCATTTCTGGGCAGAGGACCTCCTGCAGGGCTATGGTGGATAATCTGGGTGTGGAACTGGAGGCAGTTCAAAACCTGCTGGGAACCAAACAGAGTGAGGCAGAAGCTCTTGGAGCCTTGCAGAGATCTTTYATGGAGCGTAAAGAGCAGTTACTGAAGAGCATTGAAGATACTGAGGAAAAGGCTGACAAGGAGGGTCTGAAGGAGACAACACTACAAGCCCTCCAGCAGAGGTAAAACATGGGCACATGTTTTCTTCACACTTGATTGTGATCTCTAATTTTTTATGATTCATTGGAGGCATGTGTGTGTTTTCTACCTGGGTACTTTATTTCTTGCCAAGYATATGTATCTGCTTAATAAAATTTTGTAAGCGAACTATTTGGATGCCCAAAACCATGAAGCCAATTCCTGCTAATATTTTATATTGAAAGAGCAGTCATGAAAGTCTAGGTTTCAAAAATATATTTTCTCTGAATGAATCCAAGATCCAAGCAGCTATTAGAAATCACATATAACATAACTATCTCTGCTCTTGCAGAACTTAAGATCGTACATGCGATGATGGAATTAAAAGACTTACTGTAATAAAGTATTAATCCAAATATCTGAGTATATTTCCAGGTGACTATGCGAAAGGAGGTACACGTATATCTATATGAGTGTATAGCAGTACATGTATCAGAAAAATCACATTCTGAGCCCAGTTCTAGCAGGAAAAAAATAAAAACCCAAATAATGCTTTATTATAGAAAATATTAGAAAGAGGGAATTTTATGCACAATAACATTAACAACTGTTTCATTCTTTCTCCTTTCTCTTGCAAAAACAAAGTGAAGATGAATAAATTTGAAACCTGTCTTTTACCTTGCAGATTGAGGATTTTTAATCAGTTAGATGAGGAATTGAACTCTCACCAGCATGAACTCCAATGGCTCATGGACAAAGCAAAACAAATAGCCCAAAAAGATATCACACTTGCTCCTGAGACTGACAAAGAGATAAATCGCTTAGAATCCCTGTGSAATGATACCAAGAAAGCTATACATGAAAAGTAAGTAGATCTTTAGCTTAAGATAAGAAAGTAGAGGATGGGGAAAGAGGCAGTGATTACATGTAATACCTTCTTGCTATATTAGTTACAATGAAAAAAAAGGCTTGTACTGAGTAGAAGATAAAAACAGTGTTAACAAGGATATTTGTATCAGTTGTACTCATACTATTAATAAAGTCACAGATAAATCTTCAGTACAGTACTGGCAGACATTYTCTTACATACATRCTACATTGCATGTTATTGTTTATAYTTCTTCTGAAAGATAATAAATYGCCACTGAATYTTCACTGTCACTCTAACTGGTACATATTCTCTTTCTAGCACATATTTCCATTCCCTATCGGATATGTTTTTCTGACAATTCTATGTTSAGTGGTCCTAAATATTTTTTTAAATTTCAGTATTTCTGTCTGCCCAAGGGAACAGGGTCATAATAATCAAGAATGTATTATCAGTTACACTGATTGTATATGATATACGGTTAGATGATCACTTTTATCAATAGAAGTTGATAAACAAAGAAGCTAAAAAAATAGAGAAAGTTTTGTCATACTCTTCTCTTTGTCTTAACTATCTCATCATTATCTTTAAAGAAAAATAATGGTGGTGATAGTAGTGGTGTTTTCTCTCTCTCATGTAGGTACAATTTTAGACTCTCCTGAACCTCTTTATTTTGCAGAGCTCTTTGGAGCATTCAGAGAAGAGCCAGCTCCTAAAACAGTTACTCCTCTTTCCTGACAATCTCATGCTTCCCAAAATCATTTCACTGAAAAACAGTTTTACAACTACACATATCCAAAGTATTAGTTTTGCTTCTCTCTTCARTATAAACACCAGGAATGCATTGAGTAAGGTTTTTTCTTCTGTCCATTGTGTGAGCATAAATAGGCTTTCCTGGAAAGAGGGTGGGGGAAAACAGAAGGTTAATCTATTCTCAGTAGAAGGGCAGGTAAGWTGCATATAAAGTTTTAGTTCCAAAAGCAGACATCTGACAATTGAAGGACAAAATAGATCTTAGCATGCACTGCTTTAGTCTTTATTTCTGCTTCTTTTTTTAACCCAGAAAACACTCCATGTTAAAGAAACAATGGGGGTTTTTTGGGGTTTTTTTTTTTTTTTAATGAAGTATGAGTGGCAACATCATTATAATGTGGTTTCCAGTCAAAGGATCCTAAACTTAGGAACTAAGAAGATTTAAATCCAGTTTCAGTCTTTCTTTTGCTGAAGTAAATTACTTTGATACCTGACAGATATGAGATGGTGATTCACATACAGTCTCTTGGGTGAGATATTTTGTGATGGATCCACAGTRATTGGTAAAACCAAAATATTCGTATTTCCTTGGCTGCTCAGTTTATGTTAAACACTGCATCCTGGTTTTCCCATGAGGAATTGCTGTGCCACATTCTCTGTCCTTCAGAAACATGACAGCAAGTGGTACTAACACAGCTTTTCATATTACAGAAAGGAGCAGTCCTGTGTTCTTATTGATCTGATGAAGGAATATCAGAGCTTGAAGTCAACAGTAATGAAAGTCATAGACAGTGCTAACAGTGCTTCTGTGATMAAATCCATTTGGAAGGATCATGAAGATGTCAGAAGAACGTTATCAAAGGTAATTACATATATTTTCCTTTGGGGGATTTAAATGATTTTTTTTAATTAGATGGATTTTTTTTTTTTTTTGTTTGAAAGGTGCCCTTGAAGCTCCTTGAATTTGCTGTCAAATCTTGTCACACTGATATTCAGGGTTTAAATTGTACTGATTCTGATGAGGAAAGAATATAGTCCTTTTTTCATTTTGATGAGMTCTATTAATCTGTTGTTGCTATTTATAATTTTAATGGAAATGAAAAATGTTAATTTATATGGAAAGTATAAGTGGAAAATAGTGGAAAGTTCTTTATATAAAATACATTGAGAATATATTCCTATCATAGTATGAAAGGATAGTTCTAATCAACATACACTAATGTTTTTCCATATTGGGTAAATTTTGGAATAGAAAAAAGGCCATGAAGGAACATGAAGTGCACACATTTCAGACATGTGCAATTTTTATGTCTGTCTCTTTCCCTAAGAGGACTTATGTGGTRTATAATGTTGATTCTGGCCATTGWGCAGAGATAAAACATTKGGATCCYAACATTCTATTCATTTCACTGGATWGTATTTCAAAAATACTAAATTCTGCTGTCCATCAGCCTGCCAGGATAAACAGTTCTGAGTTAAATTCTTTCTGTTCTTTTCGACGTTAATTTAATTTGGAGGCCTATTGAGCTCTTGAGTCAAAATCTTTCAGTCAGATCTATATAAACCTTATTCTAAAGATTGTGTGTTTATGGCCTCTTTCTAATAGACATCTTAAACGAACAGAAAGCCAGAACTGAGCTCAACAGTCTAACAAAGAATTTCATGTAACTTCCACCTGATTCCCTTGAGACTTGGCTGCAGAGAGTTCCCTACTACAACAGTGGCCACATCTTGGAGTGCAATAAATGTTTTGGCCACTAACAGTCAGGGTTTAAATTGTACTGATTTAATTGTACAGATTAGTAGCTTGTTGCTRGTACTGATTTATAATACTTCCTATAGAAAAAAAGCATAAGGTGCTTATTGTGATCCTTTCTCAGCATGGAATCCTTTTCAGTGATTTCCCTGTGCCTGCAGTTGCTAACTTAGTAGCCCTAAAGATTTGGTCTAGCTCCTTTTAGAACACATCTGTACTTTTGTTTTCCAGAATATCTAGTAGTGATGGGGTTTTTAATTCTGAATTTTATTTGCAACCCCCTCTGTTTACTCTGCTATAATTCCTGAAACAATTATTCAATGGTGATGAATAGAAAGGCCAATTCTAAAAAAAAAAAAATTCCTTTAGTCTAGAAAATATCTAGTTATGAAGTGGAAGAAATTCAGAATTTGTTGCTGKCACTTGTGTGCTTTATTTATAAGAACTATCATCTTATATGATTATGTTCATGAGACAACCATGTCAGTTGCTTCATATTTTGTGGAATAGTTAAGTGTTASATAKGAGAATTAACAAATTYATAACACAGGGCTAGGGATGGGTASCTGGAGAAATTATTTTTTCTTTCTTTAAAGCTTAATTAAACAACCAAATACTTTTATGTCCACAGCACGAAGCTGCCAAGAATGATCTGAATGATAAACAAAAAGACCTGGATTCCTTCACTAATAAAGGAAAACATTTGCTATCAGAACTGAAAAGAGTGCATAACTGTGACTCCACTGCTCTGAAAACAGATATGAACTCCATRGTGGACAAATGGCTAGATGTAAGAGTCTGGTATTTATATGCCAAATACAGTTTATAAGTTTGATTAAACTTGCAATATTCTTATTTTCTTAGGATCTTAGAGAACAATTGTTTAGTAAAATTTACTTTGAAGTGTAACTCAAAGGCTTAGAGGGATTTGGCATCCCCCATATGCACAAARTTGTGACATCAGTTTGATAGATTTTGAATGATGTCTTACATCAATACACAAATGCTACTGCCATAAATTTACTCAGTTGCACAGTTCTGAGCGTAAATTTGGGTTGAATTCACACCTAATACATACCAGAATACTTTATTAAATTAAATTGGACTAATAAGTTAGGAAGTATACATTAAACTAAACCACAAAAGATTTGAATGTGTTGAGAAAGACAACACTATATGAAAAAAACATAACATAAAAGCTAGTTATAGAATCACAGATGATTGGTTTGGCTTGGAAGGGACCTTAAAGATCATCCAGTTCCAATCTCCCTTTTACAAGCAGGAAAACCTTTCACTAGACCAGCCTGCTCAAWGCCTCATCCAGCCTGGCTGTAACATTTCCACAGATGGGGCATCTAAAACAGCTYCAGACAATCAGTTCCAGTGTCTCACCACCCTCACAGTAAAGAATTTCTGCCTGGTATTTTATATTTTCACATTTATACTGCTTTAGTAGCAAATTCCTATATTACRTAAGAAAGATAAATGTAGGTTTTTTGAAAGCTAAAGTTTATTTGAACATAACACCTTTCCCAGTAAAAAATAKACAAATATTTGGAAAGAGACACATAAGATTTGTGTTTGCTTTATGAKCCAGTTAACKAAATTGAAATTAAGATTCAGAATTYAGAACTTAGAAATAAATCTAAGAAAATTATTTCACTTGCTAATTATTTTTCATGCACTTGTCTTATAACTGTCTGCAAAATAGAAAAGTCTAGAATTAATTAATGAAGGGTATTGATGCATTCTTCTTTCCTAAAAGGTGTCTGAAAGACTTGATGATAACATTGACCGACTGAGTGTAAGCGTGTCTCTATGGGATGACATCCTGAAAACTGGAGATGAATTGGATGGATGGTGYAATAAGTGCATTTCTCAACTCAATGAAGGCATCAACAACTTCAGTAACAGTCAGAGAATGGAGGTCCTCCTGAAAGACTTCCAGGTTCTTACCCATAAATCAGCGATAAAAGTGTTATGGACCAAAATATCAAGTGATCTCCAGCACAAAAATAAGGCTGTGCTGTTGTAAACCTCGGTGTCCTCTGTTCAAATGGTGGTACCCTAACCCAGTAGCTTGCTGAGAGCATTCATGTCCTTTTTATTTAGAGGTGTTTGTTTCTGACAAAAACAAGAATGGCACATCTTGTTGGCTCCATAGTTATTTTGGCTCTAGCAGTTATATTTGGTTCTAGGCTGAATTCTGTTCCAGTAGAAACTAATGGAAATTTTAGACAACTTCAGTTGAAGTTAAGAAAAGAAATTAGTGGTTTCCAAAACCTCATTCAAGAAAGTAAATTCACCCGATGATAAAAAAAAAGATATTCAGGACTGGAAGGTGAATTTTGGTGTCAGGTTCTGACAATTTCAGTTTGATGATGACTTTCTTTTCTGGATAGTGTTAAACTCTTAGAAATCTAGCCTGTGTTCAGGATGCATTCTACCTCTATTAGCCTGAAATATACATCAGATCAATCATAGATTGAGCTATATTCTACTTAATTTGAGATAAATTATGTCCTTAAGATGATGCACAGCAAACATATTAAAGTCATATGATAGAATAGAAAATGTTGATAAATCATATCAACACTATTTTGCTCAAGGTTAAGCTTTATTAAATGCCTTTTGTAGCAATCAGACCACCTAAATTAATTGCTGAAAAACTGATTTGGAGTAAAGACAGCTACTGATGTGCAGAAGGGCCTGTGAGCACTGTGCATACATTTACAGTCACAGAATGTATAGTCCATAATACTTTTCTTTTCACTTTGTTCTGCAAAGACAAGAGGAAGGCCAGTTCAGTGACAGCAGGGCCCTGCCCTTTCAGCAATCAGAAATAGATGAGCATGGACAGAAACAACCAGTGTACTTCTTCTGTGGCCCAATTCAGTGGTCACTTTCTTGATTGACCACCTAATATTATATCCACCCTAGTTCAAAATACCCCCTAGGTATTCTTCTGGGCATTCAAGGCAGGTATTAAGTTTAGCAACTTGATCCTGCAATCCACTGTCCAGTCTTTTAATTGGAATGATCTGCTTGAATTTTTTAGAAAAGAAAATTTGGGCAATAGGATACTGATACTTCAGAACTCCAAATTAGGATTTTTCTCTTTCAATTTCATATTTTGTTTTAATAAGTACAATATTTTTTATCACTTGGATCTATAAATACAAGTTCCAGATCTGTCAGTGCATATATATCAGCATTTTTAAACCCTTTTAAGATTAAAATCTATTTCTGTGTCTAATTTTTTATCAAGACCTCATTTGCTTGTAATAAAAATCAGAGACCATGTGTAATATACTCTGCATGCCTTTAAGTGGAACGTAACGCCCCCAGTAGATATTTTGAGTTGAATAAACAATGACATCTTTATTTTTCCCGTTTKATCAAACTAAAGCTTTAAGGGCATTTTACATGCTAATAATGTGTGTGGTTATTTTAAAGGGGAAATTTTCTCTGAACTGGGTCTAATAACAGATAAGAGATGGGGGGATTGTAGAGCAGAAAATGAGTGGAACAGCATTTTCCCTCTGATTGTTAAACTTTGTTTACATTTCCTTTTATTTTTGAAATTCATGGAGCATCCTTCTGAAAGTCTAAAAGCTTCATGTAGTTTTGTATGAAAATTTGCCTGCATCTCTTTCACAGGGTGAAGTCAAGGATAAAGAGCTGAAGTTGGAGCAACTTAGTTCCAAAATTTCAGAACTCAAAGAACTAACCCATAGTCAAGAGCCTCCGGCAGATCTCCAGGTAAAATAATGATATTGGTAATCACAGATTGTGCTCAAATAACTTAAGATGACATTCCTCCTGAAATTTGTGTCTCTCCTGCACTGTCTTTTTCTTTCATGGTGACAGATACAGCATTATTTATATGTAGTATAAATATTCTTTGTTCATATTTCTCTAGGTAACCTTGTTTGGTTTTTTTTGTTTAAACAGTATGACATAAAGTAATTGAAGATTCAGGTTGTAGAAGTATTTTTAAATAAAATTTAAATTTAATAAATTAAAATTAATTAATTTAATAAAAATAATAAATTAAAATAGAAGAAATAGTTTACAACTTATCTAATCAAATATGAGACTACAGATATTCTCTCCACTGCACAATATTAAGCCACRTCATATGTGAGTGCATGCAGAGTTTGTCTCCTTGAAAGGATTAGAATGCTGTAAAATATGTTCATTTGCTTTGTTAACCACAAAGTATTCTTTGGTGGACTAGAATAARGGCCCTGAACCAGCTCTTACAAGAGAAGCATGAAACAATGASCACAAAGGGGAGTTGTACAGCTTTYGGCTAAATGATTATTTCTATGTTCTAGGGCAGTCACAAAAYCAAAGWATGACTATTTTGGCAGTTTCAAACAGAAATTAGTATTTAGGATTATTAACTTTTAGTGTCAGAAATTTTGAAAAATAAGCCAACTTCTGCAGTTTCCATGGATAGGGAAATATCTTGATATGTATCAGGTTTTAATGGAAGTTAATATAACACTCAAGCCTTGTCCACATTTTGAACAGGCTGCCCATRGARGTTGTGGAGTCTCCTTCTCTGGAGAAGGAAACAACCCACCTGGGTGCATTCCTATGTCACCTGCTGTCGGTGACCCTGCCTTGGCAGGGAAGTTGCACTAACTAATCTCCAGTGGTCCTTTCCAACCCTAAGATTCTGTGAATATGATTGAAATATAGTATTGTATTATGACTGATGTGATTTACTTTTATTAGTGATATGTGCTCAACTAACATAATAATTTTGCATATTGCTGTCTTTGAACAGGTTAATAGGCAAGATTCTAACTTATKTTTGTACTGTCTTCAATTTTCACCTGTCTTACACTAAGATACTTGAAGCCTCAGTACRCTTAAGGCTCATCAATTGATATTATTTTTTATGGTGGTATTYGAGTATAGGTCGTGCTCTACATATATATGGCTAATCAGTAAAAGAAAAAGATCAAGTATTTAAATTTTCAGAAGTGGGACWTAAATTCAGTAGTTTGCAGTCTGGCTTTTTATAACTTATTATCCCTTTTTTGGATTACTATACATCTAAGACTGAATACTGAATGGCTGACATTTTTTATGTATGTAAATATCTCTAGTTAAAGCTGTAAAGAAGTCAAAATTATCATTRTATATCACTTTACTGCTTTCCATTTTGTCAAGCATTTACCAGAATAAACATTTTTAGTATTAAATGCCTTAATATGTAACATCTTGGTTTTAGTTTATAGAATCAGATTTGAGGCAGAAGCTGGAACATGCCAAAGGAATGTCAGAGACGGCAAAAGAGACACTGAAAGATTTCAGCACTCAGAAGATGCAATTACAGAAATTGATTGGTCAGATGACAGATTGGTTAACTCAAGTGGAAGAGACGCTGTTAAGCTGTGCTCGTAACCTGGATCCTGAAGCTCTAAATAAAGTAAAGGTCAGTGCTGAAGAAAATCAATATACTTTCCTTATGCAGTGACCTTTGGGAYTTTTAATCAAAGTTTTTGCTAAGCTTTTGCTAAGTTAAATACTTAACAAGAACTGCTTTTATTACACTGAACTCCTTGGTCATTATTCCAGCATGTTTGCAAGTGCACCGACACCCTTGCAATGTTGTGAAGTCATAACTCATCACAGTAAAAGAGGTTGCTCCAAACTCAATTTTAACAAAAACTTCTACCTCAGAAGTCCTCCTGAGTCATCATATATAGCAATTCTTTTTTCTACATCCAAGTGCTTTATTGGCTGCATGTAATTATGTACATCATAAYATGAAAAACCACATGGAGGCATATAACTGTGAGCAGAGTTAATATTAATATACTAGCCAATTCACATTTAATTTTCAGAAAATGTTCCTCTCAAGTTGGATGGAATTCCCGCCAAATTGCATCTCACATGTACCTTCAGACTTTGCTGAAAATATCTATTTCTATTCAATTTGCCGTGAAATTTATTTATTTCTAATATAGTAATAAATAATGAGAAACAGCACTTTTCACATTGCTACAGTGACTCTTTAGTTTCAAGTTTCCCGATCCAGTGCCTCTTCCCTTCATTGTGTCTGGGATGASTTATGGAGCACAAGAGGAAAGAACATATGGGAGGAGTAGGAATGCTTGAGAAAAAGAGTTCTTTTGTTTCTTTATAAATACTGTTACAAGTAAAAGTTGTAACTTTATTTTCAGGAAACACAAAAGGACCTCCAGCTTCAGCAAAGCAGCATYGACTCAACCCGTGAGACCCTCAACAGCCTCTGTCGCAAATACCCTTCAGGAGAGCTGGAAGCTCTTGGTGGCACTGTCACCTCMTTAATAAAGAAGTATGAAGCTGTGAATCTGCTCGCTTCCAGAACACAGGCCAGGATTCAAGAGTCCTTGGAAAAACATTTCCTTTGTGAGTCTTCGGGCTGGTTAACACGAATGAGCCGTTAGCCCACAGCCATGAGTCACTCTGGACTCTGCCAGAGTTTCCAGTGATGTCACTTGCAATTACAACCTTATTTTCCTATGGAGCCTCTCARAAATGCTCATTTGATAACTGCTGTGAAACAAAGAATTTTACATAAATATGTAATACGCTTGAAAATGCACCTTTCCTCACTATCAGTATTCCCCTCTATCGCATAAATACACTTAAGGGGTTTTTTTTGCAATTTGCAATGAAGAGATGTATAYAACCAAATGGAGGTGTTTACAMTGTAAARGTACCCATYTCCAGTATTTCCTGGCCTCCCTGGRTAGTYWGTGGAGAACAGTAAGCAACTTTTAATCTTAYTTATTAAGATACTAATCTAGATATTATCCAGCATAAAATTGGAACATATCATAGGCTGAAAGTCGACGTCAGGGGTAGGCCAGTGAGTCTGTTCAAATTTGTATGTTTACAGTAGAGATAACTAATTTCTTGTGAAATTAATSCCAGTCCCAAGGTCATTGAAGACAATGAGACTGATTCTGTTAGTKTTTTCACTGTTCCTGTAGGATAAAATAATTGTTTGAAACAGCTGTATAATATTGTGGATAAGGCTGTATCTTAAAAAATATTCTCTTCTCTATACTTTTTTATTAAATAAGACTCTATGCAAGAATTCCAGGATTGGTTTGCTGGTGTGAAGGCAACAGTAAAAGAATCATCTGACAGGTCTGGGGACAGCAAAGCCATAGAGGCAAAGCTACATGACTTACAGGTATAGTTAACAATTTTTTTTGTTAATTTTTTTTACTGACTAAAAATAGTCAGTAATTAGCAATTTAGTATAGGTAGCCAATCACATCTCTGAAATAATTTGTAGWTGCTAACACATTTGGTTTTGTTTTTAAAAAGGTAGTATAAGTATGGTTCAAGGCAGCAGTATGTACTATAGGGGGAATACAGTGAAATACATCTCTCTTCTGAAAGATCAGAATTTAATTTCTGGAAAGTTTAGGTGTAACCCTACTGTTCTTTTCTGATTATTAATTTTTTTTTCCTTTTTGTTTTCCTTCTCTTCCTTGTCCTACTTTTTTATAACATTATTACTTATTTAACATTTCAGATTAATACTGATATGTATATAATTTTGATGAGACAGAACATAAATATAAGACAACTATTCCCTAATTCCTGAAATGTGTAATATCTTCAAGAGACTGTTAAACTACCCAGAGAAAGCCATGACTACCTTGGGATCAAATAGGAAAAGTGTTGTGAAACGTAGCACCACTTAATAATATTTTGTTAGAACTACCTGCTTAGAAGWTTTTCCATAGCTAGACATGGCTTTCATCTTGTTGGGGAAGTCTGACCATTTCTCATAGAAAAATTGCTTATATTTAGTTATCAGATCTTGTGTGTTTAAACCATATTCTTTCATTACACAGGGTGTGCTGGATTCTATTGGTGAAGGACAGAACAAATTAGATGCTGCCTGCAAGGAAGGAGAAAGTTTATATGGTTGTTTACCCAAACCAGTTGTGAGCCATATTCAGGAGCAAATAGCAAAATCTAATCAGAACTTCCAGGAATTCCTCAACCATTGTCTGAATGACAAGAAGGCCCTGGAAGCTTGTGCCTCACACCTGGGAAGGTGAGTAATACCAGTAGTCCCAAACAGACTGCATGAAATTGTCTGCCAAAGTGCAGGGCAAAATATAAATTTATTTCCAGTTGCTCTAGTCCTGTTTGCTTTTTCTTTGGAAATATGTAAGAGAAATTGAAGTTTTCTGATAAAATCAAAGCAASAGATTTTGCTCCAAGGGTATTGATTTGGTTAAAGAACGGAAGGTCAGGATCCYATATGCAGGAGTTCTGTGTAGCTTGTGAAACCCCARGTCAGCAATTGAGATTCCAGTACTYTGAATGCCATTTTCTGGACAGAAAATGTGTGGTAAGTGCTCATTTCTGCCCTGGGGCTTGAAGATAGTGTGCTTTTTACACAGCATGTGCTTGTTCTGTTCCATTCCAAATGGACATATTTCCTAAGGAGCCAAGAAAAAAACACTCTTAAATTACTGCTTAGGGCTGGAAYTTTGAGAGTTAAAATATTTTCAGATCCGACTAGATCCAAAACAGTTGCCAATTGAAAGCAGAGGTAGTGTGGCAGTAATGGATAAAACAGCAAAGTGAGATGGTGTGCCTGCGTGTAAGGAAAAGGTTTTCAAACTCAGAGCCAGGACTTGCTTTGCTGAGCTTTGAGCACTCCAGGTTCCAGTTCTCTTCTGTAGGAGAAATTTAAAACACAACTCTTGAGGTGTTCTACATGTAAATGCCAACAAAAAAAAAAAAAAGCCCACTTTTACCCATTCTTCATTTTTTGACTAAGTCATTATAAGAATTTGGAAAAAGCTTTCTTTTGGTCTTTTTTTCTAGAATCTACTAATAAATAAAAGTACTGTCACTTTAAATTTTGGAGGCTTCTGGTTTCCCTGTCATTCCCATGATTTTGCTGAACATTTTTAGAGAGTTACTGAATATTTTTAGACTAGTAGTCACTGTGGAATTATGTTTTGTGCACAACTCTTATTCTCGAAGCATGAATTTGATACCCAGCCTTGTGGATATTAACTTTTCTGACTTACCTCCAAGTGAGAAGTATTTTTAAGGGAATATTTATCTGCTCTGTAGTTTTGAAGATCAGTACAAGAAGCTTGCCCTGTGGATGCATGACATGGAAGAAAGAATAAACACTGAAGCACTAGGAGAGAATAAACAGCTTATTTCTGAGAAGAAAAGGGAGGTGCAAAAAGTGGAAAAGTTCCTGGAAGAGTTGCTGAATTCAAGGTATATTGAAAATACATTTTCTGAAATACTATCCCTTTTTCTTCTACTAGGGCAGAAGTAAAATTAAACTGTTGGGGTAAAGTGCATTTTTGAAAGCTAGAGGAAAGTGTTGGAAAATACTCTGTGAAAAGGGGCTGAATGCAGATACTTCCAGTTTTAACGAATTTCAACCAACTCCAATATTTGGTGTTGATAAATTTCTTACTAATAAAAGGTTATCCTACTTCACTAATAAATGAAAACTGAAAATTTAATTAAAAAAGAAATGTTAAAAATCTTTCTTTTAAAAGCAGTAGTGAAAATTATCATTAGCATTATAACCATTTTACAATTTTCTTTCTGTATTGAAACACTCAGATCCAATCAGATTAGCAGAATCCCCTTTCCCATACAGCTTGCTTTATAAAAGAGCTCAAAAAGTATCCACATTAGCTGTGACATCTTTCTAAAATTCAGACTTAGCCAATAGATGATGAAGTAACTGCCATTTTGAGTACAGTGTTTTTTTCAAATTCTGTTTTTAYTATTAGGTAGGTGAAGATAGAACAGAAATAGTAGTCAATCGCCCAAGTCTCACAGCAAGCTATTGCCTTGAGACTGATGCAAGACATTTTGGTCCGATGTAAATTCCCTGTAGTCACCAGGTATCAGGTATCAGGAAGGGTGATCAAGTAGATTGAGATTAACTGATTAACTGTATAAACGCAGTTTTAATCCCTTTTACTGACCCTTGTACTGAACCCAGAGTCATCGTCTAATCCTGAACAAATGACCTTTCCTTCATGCCTTCCTACCTGCTAAAGACTATGAAYTTCTTAGCAGTTTGGCAAGTACAAAAGGGTAGCAGTTCATATAGAAATGGAAAATTTGAGTGCTGAAAAGAAAATTAAGGTAGCTTTTAACTTAAATGTGTGACACAAAGACATCAGTGTGATCATTCAGAGYACTAGAATATACTGATCAATACACCCTGCTTATATTCTTTCAGTTTCTCCTAATTAAATTTTTCTGTTAACTGTGAACAATTCTGTGGTGGAGTAGGTGACTATGCCAGCAACCTTCATAACTTCTGGCAGTGGCTATAATAATATTTGCTTTCTGAAACTGGTTTTCAGTCTCACTATTTTCTTTCAGGGAATCTTTTGATCAGCTGTCCCAAATGGCACAGACTTTAAATGAAGAAGGCCATGGTGCAGGGAGGGAGGTGCGTCTGGCTTCTCAACATCTCACCAACTATCAGACCRTGGTCAAAAGTGTCAAGGAGAAGCTGCGGACATGTCAGCTTGCACTCCAAGAGCATCTCACTTTTGAGGAGGCATTGCAGAGTATGTGGTCATGGGTGAAAGAGGTTCAAGATAAACTGGCATCATCACAGAGCACTCTTGGAAGCAAAGCCACCCTGGAAAGACGACTGACACAAATTCAGGTAAAAGATATGACTAGATATTGCACATCAAGATTAATACTGGGTGTGGGTCACATCAGTGGAAAAGGTGCATTTTTATATTTTATTCTTTCTATATTAAAGTTATGAAGAAGACAATCAGAGGTTAAGTTGACCTTRACAGATTGAGATAGGAAATAGAAAAAAAGCAGGATGAATTTTAATGGAAACAAGTGTCAGATATTACATTTCATAAGGAATAATCCACTATGCAAATGTGTATTCTGGCCCCAAAAAGCTTTCTGGTAGAGAGCTGTGGARTATTTGACAGAGAGAGGGTGTGGCATATCTGTCACAGGAGGTCTTCAGGAGGAGGTCAGGTAAACATCTCATAGGAAGAYCATTAGATCTGCCATGGGCTTTCCTGAGGTTTCCTCTAGCTATGAAGTGCTGTCCTACTGTGCAGAGCTGGACCTACTCATAATCTACTGCAATGTGAGCAATATTTTAGGTTGACCAATGCCRTGAAAAGCCTGTATAACTGTGGGAAAACTGCTGGATCATTTGCACATAGCAAKGTAGAGCCCATTAGAAGAAAAGGTGCCTAAGAATTCGTGCTGGATATGACTGTAGAAGATAGATGCGCTTAGAGAAGATGGTGTTCACTGTTGAAAGAATAACAGCTCCCATTTCTCATCAGGTTACATTTGATATTTTGACCTGTTTTGCCTCCCAGGAGATCCTCTTACTCAAAGGTGACGGTGAGGTTAAGCTGAACATGGCCATTGGCAAAGGAGAACAAGCACTTAAAAGCAGCAATGAGGAGGGACAAAAAGTGATACAAACCGAGCTGAAGACACTGAAGGATGTATGGAATGATATCATCAGTGCCTCAGCGAAATGGCAGAGGTAAGAATCCCTGGAAAACACAGCTCAGACCCTGCCATCTTTGCCTGCAGAGAGTGGCATCCATTGATTACTGGTGTGTGAGAGTGAATTTGCATTATCAGAGAGAATCAAAATGGCTTGGAAAAAATACATCTTTCTATTAAAAAAGATACATTGACCCTATCAAATTTCATATTAATTTAAAATTAATAGGAATCATACAAATTCATACGGAGAAAAATCTAGAAAAGACTTTCTGAGTTCTTGAGCCTGTACTTGGGCATGACCAAGAACATGTGACAGATATTTATCTACCTTTTCCATACATAACCCAGGGAAGGTTTCTCAATTCTGTTTTTAATTATGTTTTTTAATTAAAAAAAAATTCCTTATATCAACTCCAAATAATCATTCTTTAATATTAAGCTATTTCATCTTGTCTTAACCTGTGTGGAAATGGAAAGTTTTTCTTTTTGCCTGTGTGAGAAAATTTTGTATGTCTGAAGGCCTCCATCATCTCTGCTCTAGAAAGAGTGAAGTTTCTCAATTTCTCTGTGGTAATACTTTCTGGGCCTCTGTCAYACCTGTTTCTTATTCAATAGATTGAAGACTGTCACTGGTTTGTCTACATTTTTCTTAAAATATAATAACTGAAAGTGATGCCACCTTTTTAGTTGCACCAAAATTGTAACAGAATTGTATATAGATAATTATGGAGGGCTCTCTTTAAGATGTTGCTCAAATTTTACCCAAATGTTATAATGAAATATTATTTAGATTAGGTTAGACCATGRCATATTGACTGAAATCCTTACCACATTCTTGTCTATCATTAAGTCCAGTGGAATGAGGATTACATTCCTCAACATGAACCCCAGAGAAGTATGGTGATCTACTAGGAGGAGCAATATGTAACAAAAGGGACTATTTCTATAAATTGTAAATGAGACTATAGATAATGGATTTGTTCTTTCAAAACTTGCCAGAATATCTCTTAATTGACAGTAATTTCATAGGCTGCTGCATATTTTATTACTCTGATCAGAAAGAACTCCAGTAATGTTCCATATTTTACTTTGCTGAACATACACTAAAATGTGCTTTTCATTAGTATAAGACAGATAGATTGCTCATGTAATCTGAAATAGGGAAGCAGCTATGTTGGTTGTTTGAAGTGGCCCAAAAGCCTGGCTACAGTGTCACAATTAAGGTATAAGCAGCTTTCTTCTTATTCCTCCCCAAACTGTTCAAAAGTTCTCATCTGCACTTTGTTTCTTTTAATGCAAGCTGCCTAGATTCTGYCATTAGCCAGTGGAATGACTATCTGGAAAGGAAAAACCAGCTGGAACAGTGGTTAGAGAATTTGGATCACAAAGTGGAACAGCCTTTAGAACCACAGACTGGTCTGAAGGAGAAGTTTGCTCAACTGGACCATTTCCAGGCTATTGTTTCTGAGATAGAGGATCACTCGGGTGATTTACAGCAACTCATTGAAAAAGCTGTGGAACTATATGAAAAAACAGGGGATGATTCCTTTGGAGATGCAGCTCAAGAAGAACTAAAAACACAATTTAATGACATCACAACAGTAGCCAAGGTAAGATAAATATCTCAATTTCAAGTAAGTAAAATGTTTAGATATTTGTATATATAGCTAAAAAATTTTGATTTTTACTTTTTCAGTAACTGAAGGATTGACTGTGAATAATCTTGCTTCTGATATAGCTGAGTCAGATAATAAAAAAGAATATAGTTTACTAAAATTTAATTGAACGCAAAAATGGTATTGGGAGTTGAAATTGGTATGATTATGGTCTTTGAAATGTGAAGGTCATATATTTTGTTCCTAGTTTCTTATGTACAACAGTATTCCTRATATTCTGACACATTTATTTTCACCTAATTCTTTTTCATTCATTCCTAGCATTTTTTTATGTTTTTTTCTTTACCTAGAAAGGGAAGAATAAAATGCCYTCCTGAGCAGGAAACATATTGTCAGAAAGAGAAATCCTATTGTCAAAAAGATATATGCCCATATTTTGTGGTGTTTCAAGCCACTAAGCACTGCACGTGCTATACAGGTATTCTGTTTGGTTTCTAAGGAAAATATGTGAGCTCACTGAGAYCTTCTGCCAACCAGATCATGAGAGTGAAACACTTTGCATCCACTCTCCCCTTGTACTGTGCTACAATTTGGTGTGAGTGATGTAAACAGGGATGCATGATTTCCTTTCCTGAAGCTCTTTTGCTTCCCTAGGAGGCTGTTTTGTTTAGAGTCAGGTGCATGTGGGCATTTTCTTACCCTGTTGCTGCATAAAATGCATTAAGGTATAAAAACTTTGAGGATTTACTTTACGCCATCTTTGCTTAGCTAGTTACCATCCACTGTCTAGYTGGTCTGACACATTCTGTGAGATTATGAGATTATTTTCAGAGGGAACAGCAGGGCTTATTAATCTAACTTAATTTTTAATAGCATGTGTTGAATGTTGAGTTACTCAAAYTTTAAAATAACTGAGTTTAATTTGTAGGTGGTTTAGTTTGAAGCTGGTTTCAACACACTTCAATCTAGATTAGAGTATCCACACACTGGTAAAAAACTATTTGATTATCTCATTTCACTTTTGGTTGGTTTTGATAAACGTTCATTACTGTTATCTCAAAAGAATTTAACAACAATTCCACTCAGTCAGACCAAAGGCAAATCTCAACCACTGTTCTCTTTCATTATTTTACAAGATAAACTGACCCCACTTTAAGCTTACTTTAAAAAGCTAAAATGGAGCCAGGAAGCAGCTGCATGTCTGTGTCAGGGAAAGCATCCTCCAGGGGTGCAGGGCAGGTGATGTGATGTGATGGTTGAAATGGGACTCGGTGCCATAAGAACCTTTTGCACTTTGGAACGGACAAAATTCTTGGTGGTCTTCCTATGGGACATCTCCATGACTCTGCTTAGCATTTGTCCAGAYTTGGTGCCTCTAAGCAAGGGCTGTGTTTCTGGCAGCAGTGCTGCTCCCTGCGAGTGCTCATGGGTGATCTGCAAGACCCTCTCCAGGGTGTATTGGGAAAAGCATGCCAGTGACACAGCTGCAGCATTGGTATCTACTAAACCTTACATTGGACTCTGTTAAAGTATTTTTGTGTGCATTTTCAGAAGGCTTCTGCTCCAGAGAAAATGCTTGTCCASATCAATCCGAACCAAACCTTTTGCAGTGTGGTGTGTTTTGGTGCCACAAGCTGTACTCTATTCACTATTCAAATGCATGCTCTGGGGTCAAACTAGCACTGCATGCTTAAAGCCAGCACAGTATTTAAGTACTTTAATGGTCTTTTTTTTTTTTTTTTTTTTTTTTTTTTTTTTTTTTAAATCTGAATGATAGGAGAAAATGAGGAAAGTGGAAGATATTGTGAAGGATCATTTACTGTATCTGGATGCTGTGCATGAATTCACTGACTGGCTTCATTCTGCAAAGGAAGAGCTTCACCGCTGGTCAGATGCATCTGGAGATACACCAACTATACAGAAAAAGCTGGCCAAAATCAATGTAAGTGAGCTTTCATTATTTCTTCTGCAATTCAGACTCTATGCTTTAAAAAAAAATTAGAGTCAAACAGCTGTGGGATCTTGCTCTTTATTTCTTTGAAATGGTGATTACATTTCAGTGAGCTGAAAGCAAGCTTTCTAGGCTGTGCTTTGTTTTCAACTCCCTTTTCATATTAACAGATGGAGTAAAAGTATAATCAGACCTAAGTTAACCACAGCACACATGGAAACAATTTTCAAGAGCGGAAGCCCAGTGGCATCACAGAAGAATGTGGCTTAGCTGATTAATGAATACTTTTCTTTCCTCATCCCCAAATATGCTTTCTCCATGAGCAGAATTGTCTAAATCAGAGACAACCTTTCCTGCTTTGCATGGAATGGAGCAGCACAATGATTGTTCTCCTCAAACATGTTAGAGATGTATGAGTTGCCTCTCTGTGTATACTCTCCTTAGMCTGGAACCTATTCTTAGTGATCTGAGTGCTCAAGAAATTTGCTTTTTCCTGAATGCAGCATTAAAGCAGGCTACATGTTTTGCCTGTGCCTGGTATTTACATTCAGATATTCATGCTAGCAACATTTTACTCTGCTCCTAAACATGAGAGAGTAGGACAGTGAACTTGAATGCAAGATGAAGATTCAGGATCCCCAAGATAAAATTACAGATTTTTTGTGCACTCTTGGGTAATTTTCAGTCTCCTTTATGCTCAAACTCCTGATGTGTAAAACGGGAAAGGGAGGAGCTAGCAGTGTCTAGTTTATAAGATGAGTGAGAGAAGAAATAACATGGCTGTGGCATGCAGTGTTTGGGATGGTATTTATACATTCTTCAGTTTCTCACGCTGAAAGCTCCCAAGAATCCCTTTTAAGAGTTGTGTGAGATTGAAATAAGGACACTGTAGAAAGAATTCAGCTCAGAAAAAAAACATATATATACTCAGAAAAAAACAAGTTCAACCGATTCTGGCCCATCACAGGTCACAGCTGCAGTTGTGTTTTTGAGACTGCTGCAAGCACTTACAGAGCGGCGTTCCTTATGCAAAAGATCACAAAGTAGTTATATTCCGCATCTCAACCTAAATGGTATTTTCCATATCTAAAATACGTTCATTCTTTCATTCCTTCCCTCCATAGCTTAAGTCAGTTCCAGAACCGCTGGAAGGTCAGTTTCAGGTCCGCACACCGTTGGCTGAGTTTGGCTCCCCGCGGTTCCCAGACCGCTGCCCTCATGGAGCCTCGGCGGGACGGGCGGGACGGGACGGGCGGGACAGGCTGGGACGGGACTGGACGCGCCCCCCGGGCGGGCCCCGCCGTGCGCGGCGGTGGCGATGTGGCGGGCCCCGGGTTACCATGGCAATGTCTCTCTGCAGGAGCTGGTGGAGTCCCGGCAGAGCGGCGCGGGCCGGCTGAGCCGAGTGGAGGCGCTGGCCCCGGCCGCCAAGCGCGGCACGACGGCGGGCGGGTGCCAGCTGCTGGCGGCCGAGATGCAGGCGCTGCAGGCGGACTGGCGGCAGTGGGAGGAGAGCGCCCGCCGCAGCCAGGGCGGCCTGCGGGACCTGCTCAGCCAGATGGCCCTGTCGGAGCGGGAGTTCGCGGCGCAGGCCGGCCGCTTGGAGGAGGCAATGCAGCGGCTCGGAGCTCAGCTGGCCGCCTGGGCGCAGGGGCTGGCCCCCGCCGACAGCCGCAGCACCGACGCCGAGGTGGTGGAGAGCTGGCGCAAGGAGAAAGTAAGGGCATGTCTCTTTTCCCCCTAGCAGCTTTTCTGTGGTGGATGTGCGGCCACTGCGGGCAGGAAACTTCCGCCAAGCGGGACCATCGCGTACGTCACAAATCAGTGCTTGCGGAAGATATTTCTGTGAAACGCCAACTTTCCAAACTCTTTGTGTTGCTGTGATCACAGCGAGCGGTGCTGCCAGAAGACGTCCCTCCCCTTGGCCTCTGCTGTACCAGGCTTAGCAAAAGCTGCCTGGATTTTAGGTGTTAAACCCAGGGCTTGCCCTTGGGACAAAGCCAAGGAGCTGGCACATCGGCTCTGAGCTGCGCTTCCAAGTTGCTCAGTGGTTTGAGCCAGAGTGGCACTTGATGTMGGAAATGCGCCGAGTAAGCCACTTAAAATTTGTCAGGAATGTATTTGGCTTATACTTTCTTTTTCTCAAAACACCCTCTACATTATGCACATTGAGATCTTATCCAATATTTAAAGAAGTTAATCTGGCAACTGGTATAATTGCTAATTGCTAATTGCTTTGCTTTGGGATGCGGTGGAGTTTTGAGAAATAGAGGCTGTTTCTGGTCCTGATTGTCTCCTAGCGAAAATTTCCCCATRTATATATCACACACACCTCACGTAAATATACACACATATTTGCAACAATCGAGATACGTGTTTGTAAGTATCTCAAGCACAATGAATCACACATGTTGATGAAAGATACAGAGTATTTCTCTTTCAGTATAGTGTTGTAAAAAAGCAGTTTCAGTAAAGGAAGAGGGGTRTGTATTGCCTACTTTCTGACCCCTTGACTAAAGTCATGTTCAAAAATGCCYCAGAGCACCTTTCTTTTGAACTGAGATTATTAATCTCTTTCTGCAGGGTCTGTGCCTAGTGATTTCTGTGGCTTCCTCTTTCACAGAATTCTTGGATTTATGAAATCTGCTTGCTTGAGTGCCATTATGTTTCTGTCAAAGTAACAAAGATGACATTAAGATGAAACAAATARTGGTACAAATATGCAAAGCATTCTGTGTATATATGTTTTTAAAAAGGACAGGAAGACATAAGATTGTTATCAAAACACCAGGCATTTTTGATTTAATAAATGGAGAATTATTAAATTCAAAGCATATAGCTTTTATTAGTAGTACATATGATACATAYGCACTGTGGCTCTATGTAACAACACTGTATTTAGATTGTACAGTTGTAAACTTTGGCTAGTGAGAAAGATGCAGAGGCATCTCAAGATGTAACTATGCACAGCCCCACTATGTAATTTTATTTATAGTTAAAGGAAATGTGACAGTAATCCTTCCATATTTGGACCCCAGGGAAAGGCCCTATTGTGAATGTAAAATAGCTGCAGTTTCCATTTCTATTGTCTCACAGTGATTCTGTTGCTATGTTAGCCAAGGCCAAAAATTAAAAATGCATTTCCTAATTTGCAGAATTAGCAAGATCATTCTGTTACTCTGTTATATCCAAGCTCTGCTGCCTTAGGTATGCGCAACATTAGAGCAACAGATTTTGTGYRTGGAATTCAGCAAATTATTTTTGTAGTTGTCGCATTCACTATTTAATCCAAGTGACTGCAACAGTGATTTCACTGTATGGAAAAATGCCATAGTTAAATTTACCCTGTTTTGCAAGTTATTACTCCTGTTTGTTAATAGGCTATGCCTAAGGCTGTATGTAATCAAAATAACCTTTTAGTAATTATTGAGGTAGATTATTTGCAACTGAAAAATTGTGTTGAAAACACGCAGTTCTAACCTTGTTCTAGTCTTAAGATGTGTTTCCTTTGCATAAAAAAAGAGGGCTGTTAGCATTTCACTATGGTGATTCCTGCCCTTGGCAATTTGTGGCATACTGGGTTTAAGTAATGTCCATTGTGATGTTTCTAATGCTTTCCCAAAAAATTGTTTCAGTAGTTCAAAATCAAGTAACATAAGCAAAAAAGTAGTTTAAGGTTTTTTTCTAAACATTATTGCTGTTACATAATTACTTAGTTCAAATGCTACTTTATATGGCATTGAAACAAGTGACTATTTCAAGTGTCTGTTAATCATGATTGAAGAGATTTCTTGTGTATGAGTGGCTCAAAGAAGATAGTCCATAATATGATAATGAATAATGTAAATCAGGGGGGTCCGGAAAACCTGCTGTAGCAAAATATCATTTGTACTTTTCTTGAACATTCAGTTTTGGGCTGAACTGTTTACTATGTATATTTTCAATCATGCTATTTTTTTTCTTCTGAATGTGTATAWATACCTATAGATATGTACCTTCAGAAGTGTAATTTGGGGACATACTTACCTCCCACTTCCAGGTCCCTGTTCTTATCTGTCTTCACCTTCATATGATCTGTTTATTAAATTTAGATTGTAAGTTTCTTCCAGACTGGCACTTTAGCCAAACTATTCTATACATGMCAAATGCTCTGCTCTGCCTGCACTGCAGARTCTCTGCTGTTAGTCTGAGAGGAAYGTCTGAAGAATTTAGTTCCTAGTGAGGCGAGGAGCAAAGTCTGCACYGCTCATTGCGCTGGAGTAGCTGGCAGGATTCTGCAGTGGAGATGCTGTGGACATCATCAAKCACTGTTTTTGTTGGAGCACTCATCACACCTCTCCCTGTGACGCAAGCCAAGCCAACAAAATCTCTTTTTTTGTTGTWATTGGTTTAGCTGTCTCCAAAGCAAGAGCCTTTCCAGTGCATCAGTGACAGACAGTAACCCAGTTCCTCTCACAGAATTGTGAGCAGCTGTACTTCTGCATTGTGAAGTCATCTGTTCAAGAGTTGAAGCTGACAGAAATCTTTATGTGTAAATTAACTTTTTGGATACAGCTCAAAACAGTTTTTAATGAACATGTTAAGYTCAAGTAAATGGGATAATTGTATTTATATAAACATATCATTTGGTATTTATATGTACTTTTATAGGTGCACAGCTAACTGGCAGTACTGTTTGTTAAAATGAAAGTTATATCTTAAAATGGGCTTCAAGAACATTTTGAGCTAAGGAAGTTGAGGCATCCAGAAAGTCTCTAGAAGYTAATAATTTAAAATAAGGTTCTGTAGACTTGACTGCTAAAATACTYTTGAAAGTAAACATATATAGATCATTAACGAATGAATTTAAATTCTGATAAACTTKGATGATTTGGAAGTCATATTTTTTTATATTTACTCACCAATATTTTCCTTTATTTTGTTTTAACAGGAAACATTGGATGCTCTAGTAAAGTCTGAACAAATGACTGATGAGATCAAAACTCARCTGAATGATCTTTGTAGATTTTCCAGGGATTTAAGTACTCATTCTTCAAAAGTTTCAGGATTGATTAAAGAGTATAACAGGTATGTATTTGTCTCGTTTGTAGTTAATCTTGTATGTGGCGGGGTGTGAGCTGTCTTTTAGGGAACCATTAGTTAAAATTTTAGAACTAGAGACAGAGGTATGCAATAGTTAGAATCATTATTTTGATTTTGTTGTCARCAGAAGTTATACAAAGTAGTGATTTGATCTTTTGGAGTTTTTTTTTTTTTGCTTAGAGCCAGGCTATTCTGCTAAACTCAGCTGAAACTAAATGTACATCTTTACTTGGCCTGTTACAGGAGTCCTTTAAAAAGAGCAAGATAGCAGTTATGTTCTATTTTTCTGCAGGAGAACAAGCCATATCAGCTAGTTGAGATATTTTTCTTGATTTTGTCCTTCAGATTATTCTTTGATTTGAAGCAGGAGTTAGGGAAGGTAGCATTTGCTTGCAGGGAAGGTAGCATTTGCTTGCTTTCTTGCTTTCTCTCACGTCACCCTCTCTGATTGACTTTGGAGTGTGACGTCTGCATTTCAGACACAAGGTTCTGTTTCTTGCAGGGGATTAGTGTCTGGCTTCTGTAGCTGCAGAAAGATGTGCTGACTCAGATTGATCCTTTATAACCTTGTGAACTTAAMGGAGCCACAGAAGTCAGAATTTTAATCTCTGTAGACCTGTGCCCCCTCCCTGGAGAGAAACAGGGGCATGCAGAATATGTTCATGTTAGGTGCACTGAGTCACTCTCTAGAAACACTTGTACCTGTCATAGCTGTCACAGCTATGTCCCAATTTACATGCTTCACTTTCGAGAGCTGAAAGATTCTAATGGATTTCCTGGTGCCTCAGCTAAGTGCATAAATTTGGTAGGAGGAATCCAGGTTAACCTACCCTTACCATTGTGTTTCAGAGAACAAAATAATAGCATTGTCACCTAACAGAGTCCTGCCTTTCCTCCCTCGCTTTCTTCTTCTTCCCTGATGTGATAAACCCAGCCTCTGCCTGCAAGCTTCAAAAGGATGTCAGAGCAAAGAGCAGATCTTGCAGCAAAGATTTCGGACGGCTTTCAGGGATTTTCAGCAGTGGCTGGTCAATGCAAGAGTCACCACTGCCAAATGCTTTGACGTGCCTCAAAATATCAGTGAAGCKTCAGCAAGTCTGCAGAAGATACAGGTAACTTTATTGCAGTAAAATACTGGTCTAAGGGAGACCAAATCAATTTCATGTACAGCTCAGATTAATTTTTTTGGTTAATTACTATTTTTTGTTAATATTTTTGTTATTAGCACTAAAGGTGACTCGCTGCAAAAAAATGAACACTTTTTTTCTTTGTTAATCTATTTTGTTTAATTTCATTTTCAGGCTACAGTTTATAAGTAGYTACGTCTCATAGTAGTTTTTCTTGTCTGTTTCTATTTTACAATGGGAAAATATGTGCTTTAGGTGGGAGAGTACTATAAAATCAGAACCAAAGTACTGTAAAATCAGGATCAAGTTTAAGGACCTGGAATTATTTAACATTTATGTGAATATTTTTCGTTATGTGTGAAGGTGGAGCCCTCATGGTACAAGACTAGAGTTAAATTGTATGCAGTGAGAATAGGCATTTAAAAAGTATATTTTTCACATAAAACTAAAACAAGCCCAGAAAGTTCTGGGAAAGGAATGCTAATTAAAAGAATATTTTATTAAAACAATTGAAAGAAATACTTTTATTATTAGAATATATCTATAATTTTAACTGAAAGTAACAAAATGAGAATTATTTAATGAGGCTGTTATACCTTCAGTTAGGTAGTATAACAGAAGAAATTAAGATCTGTTTCTCAGAAAACACTAAAAGCCAAATCTCTTCCTCCTCTTTTTTCATAAATTCACTTTCCCTTGCTTAAGTGGTTTACTTAAAAGCATAAACAATGCTGTATTAATATGTCAAATATTTGACTGCACCATAATGAAAGTATCTTTAGAAGGGGGAAAAAACATGGTAATCTTTTACATTAAATATAAATGTTTTAGAAAGGCTGGAATTTTTTCTAACAGTGGAAATTTTTATTGTTTTTTATCACTCTAGCTCCCTTACAGTGTAAGACTATTCCTTGTTCTCCTTCTCTTGAAAGCTGCCTTAGGTGATTTAAACTTTTTTTTTTGGGCTGCATTAGGACTTCTAGAGATGTCTTGGTAACCTGTGTAAACTTAAAATTTTACTTTACTTGAAAGTTAATATTCTTTCTGTTAGCTCATTTGACATCATTAAGTGACCAATATCTCTGATTTTAATATAGCCAGAAGTTACAGCCAAAGTATCTCAAAGTTAACAGACTCTTTGCATTCTCTACTAAGACCTCTAGTGTTACACAGAATCAGAACCCGATCTAAAAATTTCGGTATCAATCCTATTACTCCTGAACATGGGTGTAACCAAATGATTACRTGTATTACATAATCTTGATAGTAACAGTTTAAAATATTGCTGTATAAGACTTCTTAATTTCTTTGAGTCCTAAATGCTCACAAAGTTTTTTAGTAACTAAAAGTTACAAAGAGATTATCCCAGTAAATTGGTATTTAAAAATCTGTTTCCTTGTACTTCTGTATATTTCTTGTACATGCATTTTTCCACACACTTGTTGCACACCAGAATTGTGCAAGATTTCTGTGAAGAAAAATACKTACACAGAGGGAAGGTAAATTAAAGATACAGAGGCATAAATCACACGGATTGGACATTGGTCAGGTTCTGAGCATCAGCCCACACCCCCACATGCTCATGGAAGTCCAGCACAGCTGGAGCTTGCCCATGAGCAAGGCTTCAGTTCTMTGTGTGCCTCTGAGGGGGCTCCTGTATTATCTGTCAGGATAATACTTCCCTTTTACCACTTTCTCTACTAGGCATATTTACGAGCATATAATATCTTACTAAATGACAAATAATCATCTCATGAAATACAGAACAAGCAGGTAATCCTAGAGTCTTAACATACACATTATTCTGACACTGCATTTCTGGATTAAGAACCTGTAAATCCCATCAAATACAAATAATATTGAAATAAWTGTACTGAAAGATACATTAGCATGTGAACAGGCAGAAACAGTGAACTTTTATCACCGATAAATTTTCYAGCAGCTTTACTTTATTGGGACCCAAAGTTCACCAATTAACTTATTTTATTACTATTTCCAGGAATTCTTATCAGAAAGTGAAAATGGGCAACAAAAGCTAAACCTGGTAGCATCCAAAGGAGAGCTGCTGTGCTCTGTCTTACCAGAGGAAAAGGCTAAAGTTATCCAGGACAAATGTGCTGCTGCTAAAGAMGATTGGAAAAACTTTATAACCACACTCCACCAGAAGAAATCTGCATTGGAGGTATTKAACCGGTCACAGTGAGGAAAGACTGGATTTAAATTTCCTCTTTGCTTCTCTTTCAAAGAGCACAGTTTAAATTTCATATATAGTTGTCTTTATTATGTGACAGAACTAATAAATAAYTGTTTTCAAGAAGTCTTTTTCTTCTGCTTACATTTTATTTTTGTTTACTTCTGCATCTTTGTGACCTGATTTCACTTTAAGTGGAGTGTTTCATGCAGAAGGGTGTTGTTCAGAATCAAAGACAGCAGTTGCTGAAATTCTTTAGTCTCATCAAATGTACTGGGTTAYTAAAACACATTTTCTTTTTGAAAAACTTCCAGTACAAGTTTCTGACACTGCTGCTGATTGAATAATCCCAGTACAGTGTGTAAATGTTGTCTCTCTTATTGTGGATAAATTAAATGTACTTATTTGAGCAACTTTTTAAGCAAATGCCAGTGCCTTTCTCTGTTSAGAACTCACAATTCAACCAGTAGGTGAGGAATATCTTAAAATCATAAACTTTTTAAGGTCAAAGGTTTTAAGGTCAAAAGGTCTCATCTGGAATTCCCTGCATAGCATAGGAAAATTAAAGTTTCTAGGCATTCTTGTTTCAAACCAATGCTGCCTAGACAGTAAGAAAAGTTTAAACACTTCATGCATTAWATAAGAAAGCATTTCAAAGAAAATTCTCAGGTGGCAAGAAGTTAACTTTCTTCATCTCAAGGTTGACATGGAAAGAGGATGTTCTCAGACCTTAGTCTTCTTGAGTCAGGCATTTTTCAGTCTCATAGGCTTAGTTTTTCATTCTGATGTTTAAGTGATAAGGGTGTAGCTGAAAAGAAAGCTAAATATATCTGAGGGAAAAAAGTGCATTAAAATAACTAGGGCACAGCAGCTATGCTGTTCAGGTTTATATTCCATATTTCAAATTYTCTTTTATTAAATAATGCAGAATAAGCCTACAAGAAAACATTGAAGGAGTGCCTGCATAGACCTTTAATGCACACATTCTTGTGACCAAAATTTTATGTGAAAGAAGAATATAAACAGAAGTGTCACCCAGAGCTGGGTTCAATTTAGACATCACCTAGAAATAGTGGCAGCCTGTTTAGRATGGGGTCAGTGTGAATGAATGAAGTCAGATGTTAGATAACTCAAATCCCAAATTAGCCTTTATTCAGACTGTCTTAGCTACACRAATTAGGATTAGATTGAATCAAATCTCATAAGATCTGTAAATCTTTCCATTCAAAAAAAAGTTGGTTTAGCCACCCCTCAATGTACAGTACATTGTTGCTTCTATTTTGCTTTTTGAAAGTGTGCCTTATCAAACTTTTATTTCAGTGTGTGTGGGATAGGAAGAGGGAGAGCTCATGTAATTTATTTGAAGAGTTGTGTATAATCCTTTTAGTGTGCTTGTCATGTGAATTCTGTTCAGTGCACTGGGGCTGTTGACAGAATTTTGCATGTGTTCCCAGAACTTAAAGATCCAGATGAAGGACTTTGAAGCAACTGCTGAGCCTCTGCAGGAGTGGCTGGCCACAACTGAGAAGATACTGCAAGGAAGTAGCAGTCGGCTCCATGATCTTCCTTCCAAGAGGAGAGAGCAGCAAAAGCTGCAGGTGACTTTTAAGTGTTCTTAACACAGCCAGGCTTTCCTGTCCCATCCTCCTGGCCTCATTGATTACTTACAAAAGTTCAATCATTCTAGCATCCTGGCCTCTAAATAAGATGAGGACTTTTTTCAAGATTTGCTGTTCATGATCCTGTTCCATCAAGTTTTGCATCTCCACATTCCTTGTGACGTGCTGCTCCATTGCTGTAACCGTATGGTGTGCCTTTCTCAGCAAGCTTGCCATATGTCACTTCTATTTTTCATGGCACCTTCATGCTTCTCTGTTTCCTGCTTTCTTGCACCCACTCTTATTATTACTGTGCTTGTGCTTTACAGTCTGTCCTTGAGGAAATAAGCTGCCACGAGCATCAGCTCAACAGGCTAAAAGAGAAAGCTCAGCAGCTGTGGGAAGAACAAGCTGTCAGCAAAAGCTTTATGCGCAGAGTGTCTCAGTTGTCTTCTCAGTATCTTACTCTAAGCAATCTGACAAAGGTAACATACCCASTGTATGAACTTTTAAGCAACTCCTTTGATGTGTGTGGGGGAAAATAAAGACTGAAATGTGAAACACTGCARTTGTCTTGCTTGCCTGCTCTGTGGTATGTCTGAGCTATTCTGTCTTTCACMTTGACTTTTAGGAGTGGAGAGTGAGGTCTGTCAACAAAATGTAACTGATATTTTATGGCTTTTATTTTGAAGTGCACTGATTAAAAAGTAAACTCCATCTGATTTTGCAGTATTCAGACTTGATTTTGATTCTCACAAGCACTGAAGACATTTTAGTTTTGTGATAAGTGGCATCTGAAAGAGTTATTTTTCACAAATTAGCAGAGGTGGTGGTTTTTTTTTAGAAAATACAGGCTGCAGAAARGTTGTTGTTTCATCTCATAATGATGATTATTGGCACTGTAAGTATATTCACATAAAAGTAATAGATTGGTCTTCTAAAAWAATTTACCTCCTAAGCTGCTATTGAAGGTTCAGGGGGAGGATGGGCCAAATTCTAAATCATCAGACCAAGAACTGAGAATTTAATCTGATTTTCTTTTTTTTCTTTTTTACTTCACATACTTTGCCCCTTAACAATTCTGTGTCTGTTGTGCAGACAGACAAAAAAACCTTCCTATTAAGACTGTTTTTTGTGTCATGAAGGAGGCTTGATATAGGCTTACAGTTGCTACAATAATTGGAATGAATAAGGATATAGGCAATACATTTTGKAATAACAATTCAATTCAGAAAGTATTTGTATTTAAGGGATTGCTACTTTGGCAATTGCTGTCTTTTCTATGGAAGTAACAATTATAAGGTCTATCCGTGACTTGCTGGAAATTATTGGATGTGTGGCCATAATATATTTTCATGTCTGCAAAATAAGAATGATGCATGAGTTACTAACAAAGGCTTATGTGAGCAGAACTTGTACTAAATGTCAGGATGAGAAGGAGTCACCTAAGGTGTCATCTAAGGTGTTGGATACATATGATCCATCCTGTTAGAGAAATCCTGAAACTCTTTGCATAGCCATGGATCTTGAGAAAGATCCTCTCAGTAACTTCCAAAACCTGTTTCACTGACTTGATTTTAGTTCTCTGTCACAGTGAGAAATACGCTCTGTACTGTAGTCTTGTTCCTCAAGCCTTTTAGCAATGTAACTTTAGCATTCAGTTTTTGATCTGTATGAGTAGCAGTGATTTCTCAGAAGAGTCAATGAGAGTCATTAACAAAAAGTCATTGAGGTCTTTTCCAWATATATGCAGAATTTATCCTATGCTCAATTTTGCTTGTAATTATCAGTGTATGCAGCAAACTTGTGAGTGTACTTGATGAGACTCRAAGTCCATAAGTTGGTTTAGGGAATAGGCAGTCCTTTAAATAGCTGTTGGTGCTAATTGCTGKATGAATTGCAGGAGAAAGTTTCCAGGATGGATAGGATTGTAGCAGAGCACCAGCAGTTCTCCCAGAGTGTCAAGGACCTCCAGGACTGGGTTGCTGATGCAGTTCACATGCTGGATTCCTACTGTCATCCCACTGCAGACAAGAGTGTTCTGGACAGCCGGATGTTAAAACTAGAGGTATGGAAACAAGAGTCCAAAATCTGCTCCTTTTAGATAAATATGAAGAATACAACTATAGGATACTTAGTTATTGCATATCAGTCTAAAAACTGTTGCTCAGATGCTGATTTTCAGTTTACTCAAAAATAACCCTTTTTGTAGCAGAAACAGCTTACTATTAGAACTTTTCTCTAAGAAGTAAGTAAGGACCTTAATGACACGACCTTAAATAAGGACCTTAAGGAACTGCATGTATGAAAATTCTTAAAGTACTCAAAAGATACTGTGTGGCTGATGAAGGTTAAATGGAAGAAGTAGAATATTCATTTTTGCTGGTTTAGTATATTTTAATATATATTCCTAAGTCTTACAATTGTTTCAGAAAATATTTTCCTGTAATTGTTTGCTTTTAAAGTAGTGACTGCAGTTAAGAAAACAGTATTTTGGATGCTTTTACAGTAGTGTTAAAAGCACTATTTAGAAAGCAATAGTTTTCATTTTATTGATGTCGTGGATTTTGAGCAGAGTTCCTCAAAATTATAAGGATATGTCTRAAAGCAAAAGATTGTAACATAATACTAAAATTATGTTTTGGCTTTCGTTCATTGAGTTTTTTGGGCGCATTCTTCCAGGCTTTTCATGACTACAWGGTGTTAGAAACTGTGAGTTTATAACTGCCCAGCTTCAGGAGCTGAACTCTCTAGGCTGATGTTGATGACAGATTACTGACTTTATTTGTGGGTCCCTTCATGTTGCTGATATATCCTGGCATGGTAGAACTGCATTTCAGCCCTGTAGGAGAGCTCTGTCATTACATCTTCTTGTCTCTGTGAATGAGTCCTCCTGTTTTCTATCCAAATGACATTTCCTTTGGAATGTCAGCCTTTCCACTGAACAGTACCTTCTCTGATACATTCTAAAGTACCTGCACAGATTCCATGAAAATTTTCCTGCCACCTAGGGTTTTTTTTCATAGTCTGAACCTACCCATTGAAAGTCACTTTTATTTGTGAAGCCCAACTAGGAACCCCACTATCTATCATTCAGTTGACTACACACTGCCAAATATGATCAGGTCATGTTCCACTAAAGCCAGTTTGAATATTCATGACCAGTTAATGATAAAAATAAAATATATCCACTCACCTCTAGGGCCTGCTAGCAGTGAAGCAAGAAAAAGAAGTCCAAATGAAAATTGTTCTGACAAGAGGAGAATCTGTTCTGCAAAATACTTCTCTGGAGGGAATACCAGTGATTGAAGGGCAATTGCAAAATCTGAAGGACAGCTGGGCTTCTCTTCTGTCTGCTTGTATCCAGTGCAAGAGGTAAAAAGGGCATGAGGTGCAGAGTGATGCTGAGGAACAAAGCACTATCAAAACTTTTGAAAAGTAATTCTCTGAATTACATTACTACCAGAGTCAAATAATTGTAAAATGCTTGTATGTGCCAAACACTGCAAGTCTAGAGATTGTAAGTGATATATTYGTGTGAAGTAGAAGAAGGGGAGGAAACTGTGAGGGGTCTAAGCTTTATTAACACTTATGGTCAATTTATTTTTAAAACTGGATTCTGTGTTCATAATCTTTAAYATTTTACTTTGTGGTGCACTTGATGCTTTGAAACCTTCTCAGAAATGAGAAGAACTTGTCGTGAATATTAATGGTGACTCTGGCAAGATCCTGTCTGTTTATCCACTTGCTAGCATTCCAAAGGACATACTGTAATTACAGTGTCCGATAGTGCTGCTCCTAGTGATAGAATAGARAAATATGAAGGAAAAATGGAGACCTCTTTGGTGGAGGATCAATAGTTGCAAGTATTTCAAGTTAAAGAAAAGAGGTAATTAAATATTAGAAAGCATCAACTTCTGAATGTATGCAAAGGGACAGAAAATTTCTGATTTTCGGTCTTATGCTTTCAGTTGCAATTTATTTACTAAATTTAGAACATATCAGCTAGCTAAATAGCTTACAAATCTACTTAGTATTCCAGATTTGGAAAACTTCATTTCTCTTTTTTAGTCAAACAGKGCTCCTAGTTAAAATCTGTAGGATTTCAACAGACTGCTTAGCTTATGATATATTTCTCTCATAAATGCAGTCTAGAATATCTGTATATGATTGTATCGCATTGCTTAAATAGCATGGGCACTTCARCTATCACARKTTTTTTTTTTTTTTTTAATTACAGTCAACTGGAAGGAGCTCTCTCCAAATGGACAAGTTACCAGGAAGATGTTAATCAGTTTTCCAGATGGATGGAAAAAGTAGAAGCAAGTATGAATGCTTCGGAAAGGCAATATGCTGAACTGAGGGAAAAAACAGCTGCCCTCAGCAAAGCAAAGGTGTGTTTGATTTACAACAAGCCATCAACAACTCTACAACACCTTACAGGCAATAAAAAACCTTTGTAACTGCAGGATTAATCAGTGGTCTTGTTTTCATGGTGCCCTTTGTGTGTTCTTCTCTTTCTGTTTTGTAGCTGCTTGATGAAGAGGTGTTGAGTCATAGCAGCCTGTTGGAGACAATTGAAGTGAAAGGAAAAGGGATGGCTGAGCACTACATTGCTCAGCTTGAGCTCCAGGACCTTCAGGAGAGGTATAAGTTCCTCAAAGAGAGAACTAAGGTACAGTTTCTCTTCATAGCACTCCTTGTTTAGTTGGCAACAAGTAAAAAATCTTTTCACTGATCATTTATTTTACCATTAAATGAGGATTAAGAGTTTGGGGACAGCTGTAACTTAATGTAACAGAAACCTACTGGAGTGATTGATAAATGTGTCTTSCTGTACTGAGCTTCAGATCTTTTCAGAAGGGTTTAAAAAATRAGAGAATAATTGAGGAACTCCGTGTCAAAAAGTTCATTGACTTCAGCACAGATATAATTTTATCTGTTGTGACTGAAAAGTTGAAAAAATGTTCAAACCTGTGATTTGCATAAGTGTAAGTTTGCAATGAATGTTACCAGTCAGTCGGGTGATTCACAAATGGTTGACAGYTACAGAGATCTTATTACTGAACACAAACCTTATTAGCAAGTAAACTGAATGTGATAACACAAATGTGATAAGTACTACATTTACTGTTAAATGTTGATATTGTATAGCTTTGTATCCTATTGTATAGGAAAAGATTAGGACATGGACGCTTAAAGATCAGGATAAGGTTTAGGGTAAGATATAAGGTAAAACAGTAATGGAAGACCTGGTTATAGATTTAAAGCTAGGCCATTATCTCCAGTTAACCCAGGTTTTTCTGTGATAATTAAATAATGCATAATGCATGCTCAGACAGCCAATTTTTCTTCAGTATAGCAATGTAGTAAAATTGTGTTTTATTGTCTCAGTGATACCTTTGTAATGTAGAATGAGAAAATTCAGAATTCAGCCAAAATTCAGTTTTTCAAACACTTAAGGGATTCATTGTTTCGTGGTCCTCTCTTGCACAACTGCAAAGAATGCCATGTACTGTCTTTCTTTCGACCTTGTGTGAATAAAATTGCTCAGATTTGCCAGAGATATTATAAATAAGTCCTGGGAAATGCTGGTAAATAYCTATTATTCCTGCTAGCATGGGGATGCTCTAGCCTTTACCTTTTTCTCCTGCACAAAGCTATACAGGTTGCCTATATTYGCTCAGCTTGAGCAACAGCATGGGAGCAATAAGAAATGGATGTTGGCTCACTGAGGCAAGAGTTTTGTACYTCTTTCCCCATGTAGCAAAGGAGCATTCCTCCTTTCTCCTCTAATCGCACATGACTGATCTTCCCCGTTCCCAACTGTGGTGATGATGTTAAATGTCAAGAGTGCAATCTGCCCTTAGTAATAAATTCAAAGTTCAAAGAAAATAGCTGGAAAGTAAGGAATGCTCAAATCTTTTACTAATCCTTTGGACAGKCAGGAAACATGACAAGATTCCCCAAGGGTTTATGGCCCATATCTGAGCAGACCAAATCTTGTAATTCCCTAAGCCCCTGTTGAGAGGCAAGAAAACTAGTCTCTTCCCACTTGTGGGTGTGGACGGGCCATGTAGAAGATGTGATAATACTCCTGTTTTCTTCCTTTCTCCCCCTAGACAGATCTGTTTAAAATAAAAGGTAAAGCAGACAGTAAGTTCATAGATTTATTAAACTGTCTTTTTGTGAACCTGATGCTCTCAGATGCAGCCTGTCTTGTCTTCATCTGAACCTGATTCCCCATTCCCATCATTTCTTGGAGGATGTGAATTACATGTAATACATTTTTCTTGCACTTAAAAAGACTAGTCTTGTGCTAATACATGACACCTTTCCTTCTGTACTTCAGGTATGGTAATATTTTAGTGCTGGGTTGTGAAATCATTGTAACTTCCTCACCCACCTACACGGAAAACTTTTGGTCTGTTTCTTGCTGTGCTTTGTAGGAACTGCCTGCAAATAACTTGGGTATTCTTCAAACCTAAGACAGTAGATACTCCTAATAGAAGATTCCAATTCAATTTCCAAAATAATTAAGGAGTCGTTCAAACAAAAAAAAAAAAAAGCAATTTCTAAGTGCATATGCTTATTAATCACTTCAGCAAAGTTAATTCAAATTGCTATAAAAATCAAGAAAGACTTTTGTTATTAAACACTAAGGTGGTGTTTAAAAGTAATCCCAGAGCAAAACTGTAAATCTTAGAAGTCACAAACTTATGAGAAGAATATTTCAAGATAAGCATCTCTACCCCTACCTGTGCCCCCTCATTCCCTAGGATTGATTAAGCCATCTTCAGAATAGAAGTAATCTTGAAATCTTGGAAAGTTCAGCATCAGATACAAACTTTTCCCCWTGATGGATAGCTGGGGTTTATGTTTTCTTGGTTTGACAATACACTAAGATATGCACACATATTTGTAAATATTTTCACATGCAGGAGGCTGTAACAAAAGCTGAAGGACTGCTTGCCTTACATCAAGAATACCAAAGAAATCTGAAGGCGTTTGAAGTATGGCTGGAGAAGGAACAGGAAAAACTTGAGTGTTTATCACATCTTGATGGTGATGCCCAGGAACAGGAAGCAACACTCCGAGATTTACAGGTACATTATGTGTGACACCCTAAGTTAAAATTAAAAAAAAATTAAAATAAATCCTCCTTGTAAAATAACAGAATAGCATTTATTGCCAGACAAAAATTGTCTTGAGAACAACTTGGAGTTGCATTGCATATGAACACTTGGTTGCTCAAAAGTGGTTCCAGTAAAGGTGGTGGAAATAACTGTTGCTGAAAGAAGTGTCAGGCCTTGAATGAAATCTCCACACATTCTAGTCCTTTCTTGCAAGTATCAAATTTGGGATAGACATGTTGGTCTATCTCTTCTTTTCCCTTTGTTTCATAAAATGTGCAAAGCATTTTCATTGGCATTTCATCTTTTACTGCTTGTAGAGCAGATGCACTTAGTTTCAGGCAGTTCCAGTCGTGTGGGCTGGCTCCCATAATGAGGTGGGAAAACTACCCCTGAGTCACTTCAGTGACAGTGAGAAGTGAACCTGTACTACTTCAGTAATTTCCCAGTTGTTATCTTAAGCTGACTTAAAATGCTTCAATACCTGTTTCTGAAGGAACACAAAGTCTGTAACAGAGATATGAAATTTTTATTACCTTATTTAGAATACTGAGAAGATCTTTGTACGATCAGGGACACTGCATGTATTTCTGCATATTATAGTTTACGTTACAAAACCCATTTTGAAAATCTGGTTATGTATCTCAAATCTGAGATGAAGCACAATTGTGTTTTGTTATGGTAATTTCCTGGTTGTGTTTTTTAGTCAGACTGAATCACTTCATGCTTTCTAATCAAGTTTTAATAAGCATGAAAATGCCATACATKTCCAGAAGAGGGTATCAAAAATTAGTGTGGAGTGTTGTGTCAAACATGTGTAAAAATAAAAAGTTTGTTTATTTTAGAAGATTGAAGCCTCTGTTTTTAAAGAGATTCATTTTTAGAATCAGTCTTAAAGAATGCTTGTCACATCTGGAAAGTATTGAATTAAAGGCTGTGGTAAATGGATTGCATCCATCCCATGCTGGCTCAGGCAGCTAATGTTTCAGAACTGGTAAACTTGGCAGGAGAGCAAAGAATTTAATGCATGCTCTGTCAATTTTCTGCAGTTCAATTGACAATAATAGTGRTGCTTGGTGCTTTGTAAGTGAGCATGCTGTCAGTGGCATTATTAGAGAAAATCTCTCTCTCTCTAATATATGCTTAACCATAGATAGCTAATGCCCAGCTATCTGAAGAGGAGCCAAGTGGGGCTTTTGCCATGGGTAAATGAAGGCTGTTAATGTTGGGGAATTTGACTGTAACTCTGYCTTTACAGGAGCTGCAGGTCCACTGTGCAGAGGGACAAGCATTATTGAAYGCTGCTGTCCATGCCAGAGAGGAGGTGATTCCCTGGGGTATTCCCCAGATAGAAGACAGAGCCCTGGAGTCCTTACGGCAGGATTGGCAAGTTTATCAGCAYAAGCTTTCTGAAGCAAGAAGCCAATTAAATGCCACAGTGAGCAGACTGAGGTTAATGGAGAAAAAATTCCAGAAGGTTAATGACTGGCTAACAAACCTGGAGGAGAAAGTTGCTATCAGGTCTGGGAGGAGGTCTGGTAGAGCAACAAAAGAGATGCAGCTTCAACAAATGAAGGTAAAGAATACAGTCAAGGCATTCATTAAACAAGGTAATATGTGAGGTTTCCATGTCAGTTCTGGTYGCACTGTGAAAATGAGAGCAAACTTTGCAATTTTGACTGAGGTGATGACTAAAATGATGTACCCAAGAGATCTTAGCGCCTTCCGGATCCGGGTTCCTTCCATTTCACTGGTAGRGGTATGGCCATACCAGTGTTGAAACTTTGCTGGGAGATCTGGAATTCATGTGCTCTGTAGTGTGTGAAGATGTAACTGAGTACAAAGATTGGCACTTGAATGGAAAAGAATTAATATGGTAACAAGAGTAAGATATGACCGAGAGTCAGATATGCCTCTGTYATAAAGTTTCCAATGTGTTGATGTAATAATTCTGCTTTAGTCACTGCAGGGAGAAGACATGGTTCTGAATAAACACAAGAAGCAGATTTGACAGAGTTCCAATTTTCTGAATTTAAGTCATCTTTAAAACTTCAGGCAAAATCTATAGGAAGTCCAGATTGCATTTCTATTATTCATTTTGAAGGGAAAGAAAATACAAAAAATGTTGAATCTGTTGTAATGAAATGCAATCCRTATGGAATGAAAATCTTTCCAGCATATTTGGTACATTAGCCTTCATCAGATTATGTTTTATTTTCCAKTATATTTACAACCATGTATTTGTTTTCCTTTTCAATTATTTCCTTAGAATTAAATTACTGATAGTTTAAGATGTGTGAATSAGTCATGTAAGTTTAATAATTTCTTTGGCATAGAAGTGGCATGAAGACATTACAATCTACAAAGATGATGTAGAGGAAGTTGGGGTATTGGCTCAGCAAATACTGGAAGAAAATCTCACTGCAAGTAGAATGGGAAGTCAGGCTACACAGCTTACATCTCGYTACCAAACTCTTCTTCTTCATGTCTTGGTAAGTAAGGAAAATTAATTCATTGTAACATTGTAAATTATCAGTTGAGAAACAAATATAAACAGGTTTTTATAGTCAGACTTTATCAGAGTTGATTCATTACTGTAGACTCAATAGTATAACAGACACTTGTRTATTCATACACACACACATGTAGATTTCATTGGATTAAATGTATTACAGAAACAATCAGAATAATGAAGTAAAATGCCCTGTTACTATCTTTTTTGATAGAGTCAGGAGAGAAATTGAGAATAAAGTATTCTTAAATGCTAATTGACCTCTAGAGAAATGTTTTCAGATTGCCACTGATACACATTAGAATGGGAAAATTTGATTTGGAGGTGCAGTCTTCAGATTACCTAAAGTAGTAATTGTATTCACAGTGCTGTAATCACAAATTCAAAGTTCAAAATGTGAGTAAATTTTCAGTATTTAGTGTTAGCTCAGTTTTRATGTTGGTGATTGCCACATGTTCACCCTGACAAGAGCCCTGTAACAATTATCCACTATTTGTGACAGAACTCAGAGTCTATATGTTTTATCTTTGTATGACAGATTTTATTATAGATAACAAYTCATTGTTATCTTAAGCCAATAGCAATGATAAACATCTGGGTGATCTTTGTTTCYTCTCTCTACTCTCCATATTTATTTGAAGGAACAAATAAAGTTTCTGGAAGAAGAAATACGCTGTATGGAGGAGTCAGAATTGTCTTTCAGTGCTTATACAAATTGGTATGGAGCTACTAACAAGAACTTCAAGAACGTGATCACCAAATTTGACATGGTTGATAAAACAGCAATGGAGAAAAAAGTGCAGAAACTGGAGGTACAGCTTTCTTAAATTCAATCTTTGTTCCTGTTCAAAAAAGAGTCTGTATTTTAACATAGATTTTAACAGCTGCTCAAAATACTGACTTTACCTTGCCCAGAAAAGATAATGGGATAAGACCACACAGTATAGAACTTGCTGTTCTCATATCTTGCTAGATCACAGTTTGGATGTTGAAGTTATAAATAGTCYTAAATGATATAGTAAATAGTCCTAAATGATGTAGTCATAAATAATAGTCCTGTCTTTCCATCAGGCATGCTCGTGTCTGTTTTGTATTAGGTTAAAACTTAAAATAAATTCCCATATCCCAAATTCCCCACAATTACATTTTCCCCATAAGTATATTATCCCACACTGTGTGTTAACTATGCACTGTGGCAAGAAGTGCTCYCTATTTCTCTTCATTGAAACAGTAGTAAGACTCATGTTTCATCTCAAAGTTGTGGACGAGCTTCTCATATGTCCTGCAGCTTAAGCAGCTTAAACATAATACGATAAGGGAAAGCTTTCCTCTGTTCCAGAATTTGAAGTACAAATCGTCTCTTGGAGCCCTCAGTTTCCCTGCTTAAATTCACAAGCCCAGTGCAGAGCAGAAGTATTTGCTTTATCTACTTCCTTCTAGTATGATACACCTTAACTCCAGGTGATTTTGTACTGAAAAGTCTACTCATTTTCCCTGGACATTCCTTCTGTGTGTGTAGCAAGATTAAAAAAAAATATTGTTAGCTTCTAGATAAAGGAACTACAATAAATTAAATATGTATATGTAAATAAAGGCAAGAGCTTTCATACATTTTCTGTTAACCACCACCTCCTCCACAGCTGCTATTGAGTGATATGGACATAGGCCACAGTTTACTGAAATCAGCCCGTGAGAAGGGGGAGCGAGCTATGAAATACATGGAAGAAAATGAAGTTGACCAGTTAAGAAAAGAAATTGGGGACCATGTGGAACAGCTTGAAGAGCTGGCTGGCTCCATCAGAAAGGAGCAYATGACTTCAGAGAAGTGTCTTCAGCTGGTAAAGGAGTTCTCAGACAAGTATAAGGCACAAACTCAATGGGTCATGGAATACCAAGCCATCYTACATGCTCCAGTGGAGCCAAAGAGTGAACTCTATGAGAAGAAGGCTCAATTGTCCAAATACAAGGTAAAAAGGGGTTATATAATTGTAWTATTGATTTGATTTAAATCTAAATGATTCTCAATAAATCCTCTGATCAGGTGTCCAGCTTTCTTCAATAGGTACATGAGATGTTTCTGATCTGGATGTCCCAATCAGCATCAATGAAAACATGCATGCACCTGTACCTGTCTCCACAAACCAGACTGRGCCCCTGGATTTGAAATGTGAACATCCTAAAAAGGCTTCCGTATCTGAAAATTTCTTGTAGTGGAGCAAAATTCTTTAATACGTGCACATATGAGTAATTGCATTGATCTCAACAGAGTTGATTGCTGTTAAAGGGAAGACAGAAATCAGTTGGTCTTTCTTGAATTCAGACATTGTCACTGTTTACATTAACTTAATCAGCTTTCTGGTTAAAGCTGGATGTCCCAGCTCAACTGATACCCAAGAGTGTCAGCTGCTATGACCTCCTATGTTTTTAGTTATGATTTTACTGAAATGTTTGAGGTTATTTTCCTATCACAAAAATGAGTAGAAAATTTTCCAAGAAACCCCATTTCTTCTCCTAATGACATTTTGTCAAGTCCTCCAGGATTACAGGTGTTTAATGAATTAYGTACTGGGTCTGGCTGAGATAAACTCTCCTCATGGCAGTCTGTGCACTGCTGTGCTTTATGTTTGTGGCTGAAAGAAATGTTGCTAACAAACCAATGTTTTGGCTATTGCTGASCAGTACCTACACAGCCTCAAGTCTTTCTCTCTAAAGCTGCCCACTACCCCATGCCAGCTTCTCTGCTCAAAGTTGTATGTCACAGCTGTGTGACAGCTGTTTGGGGAGTTGTACTCTGGAGAGTGCAGTGTSAGGCACTCATTGCACACCATCTCACTAAGGGAATGGCTTTGATGATATTTTCCCTTCTATTTTCATAATTTGTTCCTCTAAACAAGYTTTATCCCTAGCACTGGCCTTTTTGTACATATGAACTCCCTTTGCTTCACCAGCTCCAGACTGTCACCCTTGCTGCTAGGTGCTCACAAAAAGAGCAGTTGCTTTTAGATGTGTACAAAGATGTTGTTTCAGGGTAGGCCTGAGAAACAGAGTCCTGTACTGGTAAACAAAGCTCTTCCTATCTGGAAAGGATGATATATAGTGTGGTAGAAGGCTGTGCATCAGATCAAAGGGAAGTTAGTGAAATAGATCTCCTGTAATTGGTAGATAAATTTTTATTCTCCTTTGCATTGTAGTCCATTCAACAGACTGTTCTGTCTCATGAGCCCTCAATAAAGTCAGTGATTGAAAAGGGAGAGGCACTTGGTGATCTTGTGAATGATGTGACTCTAAAGAACAACATTCAAGACCTTCAGAGCAGKTACCAGGACCTCTGCAGCAAAACAAAGGTAAAATGGAAGAAAAAGTGGGGTTTTTCCAACTAGCTGTATTTTTACCTCTCTCTACGGATGTAAATATATTTATTGCATGCTTGTCATGTCTGTACAGGTAACCAGCTACCTTTAATTACTTCTGGTGTTCTGTTGGGGGTTTCTGGTTTTCTTTTGGAGCGGGGCAGAAGTGACAATTTTTGATTATGGAAAARCTACCTAAATACATCTAACCAGAGTAGCTGAAATTAATTTTGAGTGTTGCMGGTGAAATCTTTATATTTTATAGTGCTAAGGGGATATGTAACAGTGGCTAGACTGTATTATTRTTACTATTTTTAATTACTTTTAATAGAATTCTAAAGACATTATTTCTTGAAGGGACACATGCCCTTAGATTATATTCTCTCTTGTTTTTGCTCGATCTTACACAAACACCRTTAATTTTAGTTGTTGAGTAAGAGGCTCCGGAGAAAATAAGCTGCAAGACATATAAAATTTAATTCAGCAAGGGCATTATTAATTAACATTGATTAATTAGTCCAAATGTGTGTAGTACTTTGAAAGGTCTAATGCTTCTAAATACATCTTAAAGTATGATTATTCCTAAAGCTTATAATAGGTTGTACTCCTAACAAGGATAAGCTCTGTAAACCATGTTAGTACTTATGTTTGAMCTAGGCACCTTTAACTGCCAATCCATTCACCAATAGGAGATGATTTTTAATTTAAAGACTTCAAGGTTAATTTTTAATTTAAAGACGTGACTCTGATCTGTACCACAAAAGTGATGTCCATTGCATTAGATGGAATATTGACAGCTTAAATTTAGAGAAGCTTCCTAAAAAGAATAAATACATTTTAACTCCATGTGCACATTCTGAATTTGCCTACCACAGACATTGCAATATATACATGCAAAGGCTCTAAGTAGCAGAGACCCAACCATAACATTTGGTAGGTCAAGTGCAGTCTTTTAAAGAGTGTGTAGTAACTGTAAGTGAACTTAAAGTGTTCATTTTCTCAGTGTTTTCCTCAAGCTTCAAAGTATGGTGTTTCATCTGGAGTGAAAATATTACTTGGTACTACAGAAGTAATTATTCACRGGAATTGATTCACAGCAGTAATCCCTTTGATGTCTTCCTTTACAGTCTATGCATATGAGAGTCCCTCACAGGAATATAAATTTAGATGATTGTTCTTATTATGCTTTCTTGGTGGTTTTTGGCTTGTTTTGGGTTTTGTTTGAACTCTTGTAATTACCAAAAAAAATTATTTTGGTTATCATTGACCTRCAGACCTACGTTGAAACCTTAGAGGTGAAAGTAAAAGAACACGAGGATTACAAYAGTGATTTGCAAGAAGGGGAGAAATGGTTATTACATATGTCCAGCAGATTGGTCAGCCCTGACCTCGTGGAAAGTAACAATCTTGAAATAATCACTCAGCAGCTAGCTAACCACAAGGTGGGTTTGCTGTTGGTAATCTTCCTTTGTAAAATAGATTTTTTCTTCTTTACTTCTCTGCCTCCATTCCACAATTCTAGCTATTTGTCATTCACCTGTTTTATTTCTCTTACCACTAATTGTGTAAATAAGTATCAGTGTCATTAATGCAGTTAACACATCTAGCTGGTTGTTAGCATTGTTTCTTGGATGAAACCACGTTTACACAAACAGTTTTGTTGTAYTCTGATCTGAATTCTGTGTCAGATTTTTCCTGAGGCTTCCCAGGAAGTAAACCGCAAAAATCAGATTGGGATCATTTTACTCTTGAGATATTTTTTCACTCAGGCATTTTTAAGATCATTAAAACATAAAAATAAATTGAAAACTTTCTTGGTATGGTCCTGCTAACAAGAACTTCAGACATGTGATTACCAAATTGGATGTGGTTGATAAAACAGCAACGGAAAAGAAAGCACAGAAACTAGAGGTTGGTCTATTAGGTTGTTCTAATTCTARGTTCTTCTGTTAGGTTGTAGCATTTCCTCCATTGCATTTATTCAAGGTATTGTTATGGTTTCTATTAGTGATAGCATTGATAGGCAATGCTTTCAAAAAGATAAAAGAAACCAAAATCCATCCCTCCCCACCACAACCTGAAACTGAGATTCCAGTGGCAAATATTGAAGTCTTTTAATTCTTTGTGATGGGTGTATTATTCATTAAATAACCTCATTAGGAAAAAAAAAAACCAACTTGGCTCCACCAGAGTCAATGGAAAGAACTGTCCACAGGGAAAGASCTTATGGAATGAGATATGATTTGGCATGAGATTTAATTCACATTGCTAGAGAGAAGCTGGAGGAGCCCCGAAGAGCGTGAAACAAATGAAGATTCAGGATAGTCTTGTCATTTGAGCTGAATGTTTACACATTAGGAAAGTGCTACTGGTGTTTCTGTGGGATATCTGTGTAAAGATTTTTGACAATGCCTYTGCAATGAGCATGCAGTCCAGTGGCTTCACTGTGACAGTTCTTGTTGTCTGAAAGCTCTCATCGAAATCTGAAGATGAAGAGTGTTTAACGGAGGGAGAAAAAACATTCTGTACCACCACCTATTTCTTCAAAAGTATTTTATCTGTTTCTYAGGCGATCATGGAAGAAATTGCAGGCTTTGAAGATCGTTTGAACAACCTTAAGACTAAAGGTGATTACTTGATCAATCAGTGCTCRGAACACCTTCAAGCAAAATTTAAGCAAAACATACAAACCCATCTTCAGGGGACAAGGGACAGCTATTCTGCCATATGTAGCACAGCCCAAAGAGTAAGTGTTTTTTCAAATGTTATTTTTATGCCATTTAAGAATAAAGTGCATTGTTATTTCCATAAGTTATTTCTTCAAATGGTATAAAATTGTTCCTACTGTTTTTCAATTGACCCTGCAGTTTACTGGCGTAGTCTTTCATCATTCCTGTGCTACAATTGAATTCCTTGTGATCCAAATGTTGCCTTGCAGCCAACAAAACKACTGGTCTATCAGTTCTTACCTTAATCTCTCCACATCTTCACTACTTTTATGTTAAACTYGCTTCTGAGCAGCTGCGGCAAAAGAGAAATAGACTATTCATAACTTGGAAACTAGGGAGAAAATAGCAGTCTTAGAGTTGATAGCTTGCATAGGAATTTTAACAGGTCTAAAGTATGTGCTAGGAAATACYGTCTCTCTTATTAAAACCAGAATATACAGTTAAGAAGGGCTGGCTGGGTCATTCTGTTAAACCAATTAGGAGATCAAGCCAGCAGTCAAAAAAACAAACAACAACAAAAAAAACCAAAACAAAACAAAACAAAACAAAAAAAAACCAAACCCCAAAAAACTAAACAAAACAACCCCTAAAAGAAACTAAAAAAACCTTATACAAAGTCAATCGAAAAAATGTTGGCTAAGAATACATAAATAAGAGAGCAGGCTCTTCATTTACATCTTTATCTTTTCTGTTCAGAAGCTGCGTATTAAATATTGCCCATCTTTTTCACATGTTAGCAAGGTGCAATGAGAGCTTAAGGAGCTTTCAGCATTCGGTATTTTTATGTACAAGGGATAAAACAACCACAGTTGTAATAATTCTGCTTTACCTGCAGTTTTCAAGGTAGGAGAAGAGAGACAGTGGTGGTGTTTGAAAATGTGATGAACTTACAAAACGTTTGGTTTAGGTTTACCAGACTTTGGAACATGAGCTCCAGAAGCATGTTAATCATCAGGATACTCTACAACAGTGCCAGACTTGGCTGTCTACAGTGCAGTCAGAGCTAAAGCCGACAACTTGGACACCTTTCAGCCTGGCAGATGCAGTAAAACAGGTAAAAGTTTAGCACTTGAAWAGCTCAGTTATTCTTAACAAGGTAAGTTCAGATAAGAGATTTAGATTTCTAGATATTAGATATTTTCTAGCCTTCTCAGAAAACTTTGTAGCCTCATTGTTCATTCCCAACTCCAAAAGGAATACCTGGAATGAAAAAAAAAAAAACTCTAGGTGAAAAATCAAAGAGGACTTTTGCTAGCTTTGCTTAGTTGGAAACACCTTAAAAGTGTTGCCTAGTTAGATAAATCTGCTCAGATACTCCATAGATGTGTGTAACAGAATGGTTGTGTCTTTCTGCTTGTCCAGTTGCCCACCTGTCTACTATGTTCCTTATGAAACCTGGTTTCGCAGTACCATGGAGTCAGAGTCAATGACCAGGCAACTAAAACAGTTTTTTTGTCTAAGAGCCTGGAACAACCTGTAGCCCACACTGACCATTAAGAATGATTTAATTTCTTCTTGATTATACTTAGTAACAATGCATCTTGGATTGGATTTGTACCTTGTTTTTAAATTACGCTGGTATGATGGTAAAAATGCTGGAATTCGGGAGGGCTTTCTCGTCCATCATCTGGCTTAACAGAGATTTTGAGATACTAGAGATGGCAGACCCACAGGGGAAGCAGGGAGTGACACAGTGAGACCAGCAGGGCAGCACCTTCCACATGATGTGCAGAACTGCAGCACAAATGTTAGGGGAGCAGAGTCCCCCTGATGTCATTTCCCCAGCTGGTGGTCACCAGGTGAGTCTGTAGGGATGAGGCCAGTCCCAAGTGAAGGCAGTGGGTCAGGGCAGCAAGGCAAGGCCAGCAGGATCTGCCAGGCACAGATGCACCTGTGGTGCAGCTCAGGTAAGATCCATAGGTGGGTGAGGGACTGACTTTAGACGCAGCTCTTGGGCTTCTCTCTGCCTTTCTGGTGGTCAGGTCCCAGCTGGGCTGAGCCAGGGATGGCCCTAAGCAGAGGTGACCAAACCCTGAGGAGGTGGAGAAGGGTGATTGAGGCTGCAGAGCCCTTTGGTGTGCTGAGGGCCTTAACCATCTCTGAGGATTAGGGACTTGTTCCTGTGCTTGATTGTTCTTAGTGTGAAAAACGGTTTCCCTTATTTAGGAAGAATTCCTTCAGACTGCCAAACTGCCACACAGTACTGCCCCGTATCCCCAGAACCCTTTGCTGAATGTGTCAGTTTGCCCATATTCTTTAAATGAGGAAGAGGGAAATTGGGCCAGATACATCAGGGACAGCTGGATGAGTGTAAGTACAGGAGAATAAGTGCACTACAGCTTGTGCACTGTGTTCWTGCTGGTACAATCCTTTGGGGTTGCCAAAAGGATGCACCATWGTTTTGTTCAGTTTTTGCCTGCAAGGACCCACTACTGGCCTTGTACATTAGGTTGTCACTCATCCTCCTCCCCGGGGACTCTAGAAGATACGTTGTTGCCCTGCTTGTTAGCACTCATATAATAATATTCTTGTAGGAAAAGGGAATCCTCATAGGGAGAGGTGAGCTCCTAGAGGCAATGCTGAGAGCGAGAACCCTTGATGCATGATCTTGCTAATCACAAATACTGGGGACATTGGAAGGTTTCCAGAAGGTGCAAAAAAGTGTGTTGTGCCACTAGGCTGAATTTCTCATGGTCTATCAGACACTGGAAATTTTTCTAGGAACAGGACACTTTGATAATCCCATAAAGCCCTGCTTACCATTCACAATGGGAAAGTCAGTCACCTTATTGAGACTGCGTGTTTCTATCCAAGAAATAAGCTAGCTAATTCATATATCTCTAAGTGCTTTGGTAACCTGGTAATTTAAAGTTTTAAGGGGTTACTCCTTTCCATAATTATAACATAACAGCCTTACCTAATAAAATAATTTATTTCTATGTTTAATTTTATAGAAATAATAAGGTACAGTAAAAGTACTAAAATGTAATGGAACAAGGTATTATTTCCAGTCTCAGAGTTTATGTGTGGGTTGTCTTCCCTCAGGTTAAACATTTTCGGGCTCTGCAGGAGCAGGCCAATACCTACTTGGATCTTCTGTGCTCCATGTGTGATCTTTCAGATTCCACAGTGAAGAGTACGGCAGCAGACATTCAACAAACAAAACAAACGGTACAAGATAACCAGAACAACCCATTTTTAATCCTATTTAGAGCTTTAACTGCCTTGATCTGTTCTCTTTTAAAAAGGTCATATTGGGTAATGGTTTACTTTCATCTACAGTATTTCTTTAGAAATAGTTTTTCTGCTTTTTTAAAAATTATTAAATCCATACATTGCCATCCTGATTCWAGTACAAAGACACACTCTAAGGTTGCTAAAGGTACTTAGGTAATGTTACAAGATGTTGGTCTGAAGCCACAGAAATAACATTCTGTGGAAGAAAACCTGATCCAAGTTACCTCTTTTCAAAAAACACAAGTCTAATCTTCTCTGTATTTTATTAAATCTTAAATGTATTTTATTTTTATTATTTACTCAACAATAGACTACTCTTTGTATTTGCCCATATTCATATATTCATACTATATTAATCATAATCATCATCAAAAATATTATAGTTCAATTCATGAATCAAAGTGCATCTATTTCAGCATATTTATTTATAGAAATGTACCTCAATTTTAAATTTTAAAGTAACTTAATGCTTAGGTTTACAATAGAACTATAAACATAAATTATTGGAAAAGAAACATTATGAGCATTCCTCCTGTTGTAAACATCAAAAATTTAGTTTCTCTTACACAGACACACACCCAAAGTTTTGAAACTACTTCTAACAAGAGTTAAAAAATCTAATATATAYAGTAATAGTACTCCATATCAGAGAAGCAAACTGTACAAATCCAAGTAATGCATAAAAATGTGGCAGTCCAAGTATTGAATGGCTGAAAAACAACCCAGACATCAGAGTAAGATTCTCCTTTGACATATAATGCAGTGAAACATTTTAAAGAAATCACAGATGGTATAGTGCTGAGATATACTAAGCTGTTTGAGTGTCTAAATCTTAAAGGCACCGACTGCTGTATTTAGAGCAAAAGCAGCTGTGTCACTATTGGTGTAAGAGGATTGATGGGCTCAGATCTGGTAAGCATTCTTCTTACTGGTATTTTAAAAAAGGAATATAGGCAAAATAACTGGGCTAAGCAAATTAAATGGAAGTGTTTAGTTGAAACTTTTATGTAGGRCACAGTCTAACAATATTCTTATATGCAGTAGACTAAATTATACAATTAATTTAAGCTTTAACAGAGGAATGAAAACACTGAAATACACACGCTCATCAATACATTTGCTTCTGGGTGAATGATAGTTAATTGTTGTTGTTGTTGTTGTTGTTGTTGTTGTTGTTGTTGTTGTTGTTGTTGTTGTTGTTGTTGTTGCAGTTGTTGTTGTTTCCACACAGATTTTCTTTGTTAGGTACAATTTTTGTGGCTTTGAAGGTTAAGACTCTTTTTGTGGATAATATTATCCCCTTCAGAATGTAGTGCAAAAATTGCTTTAGTACAGTATTGTGCTCAGAGRAAGAGTGGTATTCATCCTCCATTCTCCAAAAAGAGATGCATTAAAGCATTCCTTCTCCTTTTCATTTGTTTTTGCTAGATTGAGCAACAGATAATGCACTCCCAGTATTTGTCTCAAGGTTGGGAAGAGATCAAACAACTGAAGGCTGAGCTCTGGATATATTTCCAGGATGCGGATCAACAACTACAGAATTTAAAAAGGAGACGRGCAGAGTTGGAGCTAAATATTGCCCAGAATATGGTACTCCAGGTTAAGGTAAGGAGACTTTTTGTTAATAGAAGGTATGGAAGAGTTCATCCTGTGGCTGATACTATTTTGTAATTTCTATTATATGCACATGTATATAGCATGCARTTGCTAATATGCTCTGAGCAAGAGCAGAGATGTTAGAGGAGTCTTGCCTTAATGATGCTACAGGGTGATTCAGAGAGCAGAAAACCGTATTCAAGTATTTTTCTGCTTTTGGTTTTGTTTTTTTTTTTTTAATTATTGACAATTTTCAACCTACTGGTCTGATTTKCCTTTACTTTTAGAGTAGACTAAATGCTGATCACAGTGGACCTTGAGATACGATTTGTAAATTGTGCTAGCTAAATTCTATGTTTTCTGTTTCTATGTTTATAAATAGAAGTATTTCAAAAYTAGTCAAGGAAACTGTTTGATGTTGCTGATCTCTAAGAATAGGCATTGTCAGTTTAAATAATGAAACAAATGCTTCAGACCTTCTCTCATTCATTCCAGAAGAGAGAACTTTTATGACCATTCTGTACACATCATAACCAGTGACTTAACCAAAAGATAATTTTGGTATTAAATTATTAAATACATGGGGTTTGCATTTTTGGTCTAGACTTTGCCTTTATTTTTTTTCTGATATGCCAAGAGTTAGGTGATAAGTAAACAGCACTTCCTCTCCATGTCTGTTCCACTCACGCTTTGGAACAAAGTCAAAACCTTTGAAGATGCTTCAGTGCAATCTGGACTGAAAGCTGTTACATCAGCTATCRTTAGAGTCCAGCACGAAGAAGGAGTCTTTATTTCTTCACTATTTCAAAGAAAGGTACTTTGGATTATAATGAAAGGGAGACACCTGCTGTACTGTTAGATGTGGCACAAGGTGTGTTTTTTCCAATGATTTGCCCTGGTAAAGGAAAGATGCCAAGCTCCTTCTGAAGCAGTCATGAAGACAAGTGAGGCAGAACTGGAGCTGGGGATGTTTGTGTAGTTACAGCTACTGGAACTAGAATTTAGGAAAAKATTATATATAACTTAGACAGTCTGTAAAGGCTGTAAAATATTTGGTTCATTTTATTTGTYGGTATATAGTGTATTCATCTTTTTGGGATCTCTCTGACATCTTCTTTGGTAAGAATTGTGTGTGTAGATGAACTCTTTTAGTTGCTAGTTATTAKCTCAGATAGCAATCGTGCCTAGGTAATCCATGGTTTTGTTTCAATAATCACAGTGCTAACAGTTGCTGTTACAGAAGTAGGAACAACACAAAGTRCAGATATGGAGGCTCACTGACTCATGGACTCTGCTTCCTATTTTTAGTCTCTAATGAAAAAGTAAAAAAATAAGCTAGTAACAGTACTGGTAAAATGAATTATTCCCATGARACTCAGACTATCTTGCATGTTTTAGTGTGTGGTGGGAGCTCTGCTAGTCCAGAAGACTGGACAAYAGGGTGTGACTGGATCACAAATTCTGTTTATCACTGGAACCTGGAAACTCCTCTGGTTTGCATTAGCATCCATTACTCACTTGTCTTCATGTGAGAAGACAGAGACGAGGGTTTGGAGAGGAGTGAARACATTTCCAATTTATTTCTGCAGATCGTYTGCCTGGGCAGAYAATTAGTCCATATACAAKTAATTTATCTCAGTGTCTTTATTTMAATTCCATTTTATAATTTTGAATGCATGTTATTACTTTGGTTTTTRCTTGTATCTTTTTCAGGAATTCAGTCAGAAATTGCAGTCTAAGCAGTCAGCTCTTAATTCTGTGACTGAAAAGATGAACAAACTAACCCAAGGACAGGAATCACCTGAACACAAGGAAATAGGAGAACTGAGCAACCAGTGGCTGGACCTCTGCCTTCAGGCACATAGTTTGCTCATGCAGAGGGAGGAGGATCTGCAGAGGACAAGGGATTACCATGACCGGATGAATGTAGTTGAAGTTTTCCTTGAAAAACTCACAAAAGAATGGGACAACCTGGCGAGGTAAAAAAGAAGTGGCATGCACAAAGCAAACTGCATATATGCTGAAAGARCTGTTTACAGAGTGTCTCTAAGTGGGAGCCACTAAAAACCCCTTTTTGCACGCTCAGTTAAAAGCACACCTGCCTTAYTCATTATCAGGCAATTAATAATTTCTATTGAGATAAAGAGAGTTTGAGAYGCCAGATCATCAGTGTTTGTCTTTAAGGCAAGTACTGATTGATCCTGTCTCAGGGTGTAGCATTTCCTGGTATTTCAAGAATGTTAACTGTTTTTCATTTGAAGTCTTTTATTTGTGGTGGTTCATGAGTTCATGGTTCATTTTCATTGTGATATTGTGTTATATATGTATAATTGCCAATGTTTATGTTATAATTGTAAATATTCATGTAARTGTCTGTTGTCAGCCTGATGACCACAGTGTAGAGGAAAGGGAAAGGAATAAGTGCTAAGCTTTTTAATTAGTATTCAAGGCTGCTACCTTCAAGTGAATCCCAAAATTGTAGGTCTTTATATCATATTGATTTCATTATGTAGTGGGCTTATAATTAATCCTGACGTCTCTTAAAAGCCTGTGCTGAAATAAGATCTAAAAACTAATTTTTGTCTTGTCCATTTTGCTGACAGATCTGATGCTGAAAGTACAAATGTGTACCTTGAAGCRTTACAAAAACTGGCAATTGCACTACAGGAAAGGAGATTTGCTCTGGAAGATTTGAAAGATCAGAAACAGAAGATGATAGAACATCTGAATCTTGATGACAAAGAATTAGTGAARGAGCAATTCAGTCATTTTGAACAACGCTGGACTCAGCTGGAAGACCTCGTCAAACGGAAAATTCAAGTTTGTATTTCAACCCTAGAAGAGCTMAACTTGGTGTATTCCAGACTTCAGGAACTAATGGAATGGGCAGAGGAACAGCAACCTACCGTCTCAGAGGCCCTYAAACAGAGCCCTCCTCCAGATATGGCTCAGAGTCTTCTCATGGATCATCTCACCATTTGCAGTGAGCTTGAAGCCAAACAGCTTGTTCTGAAGATGCTTTTGAAGGATGCTGACAGGGTGATGACCAACCTAGGGCTCAATGAAAGGCAGGAACTGCAGAGAACMGTTTCTGATGCACAGCACCATGTGGCTTGTCTCAGCGATCTGGTTGGCCAGAGGAGAAAACACCTGAATAAGGCACTGTCTGAAAAGACCCAGTTTCTCATGGCAGTCTTTCAGGCTACAAACCAAATTCACCAGCATGAAAAGAAGGTGATGTTTCCAGAACACATCTGTCTTTTGCCAGAAGATGTGAATAAACAAATCAGGACTTGTAAGAATACCCAGGCTAATCTGAAGGCCTATCAAAATGAGGTCACAGGGTTGTGGGCTCAAGGAAGGGATTTAATGAAAGAAGCAACAAATCAAGAGAAGAGTGAAGTGTTAGGGAAACTTCAAGAACTACAGAATGTGTATGACACTGTTTTACAAAAGTGTAACCAGAGATTGYTAGAACTGGAGAAAAACATTGTTTCCAGGAAATATTTTAAAGAAGATTTGGATAAAGCTTGCCACTGGCTAAAGCAAGCTGATATTGTCACGTTTCCAGAAGTCAATGTAATGAATTCTGACACTGAGCTATACAGCCAGTTGGCAAAATATCAACAGATTCTTGAGCAATCTCCAGAATATGAAAATCTGCTACTTGCACTGCAAAGAGATGGCCAAGAAGTCCTACCATCACTGAACGAAGTGGATCATTCTTATCTAGAAGAAAAGCTTAGCAGTCTCCCTCAGCAATTCAATATTGTCACTGCTCTGGCAAAAGAAAAATTATATAAGGTTCAGGAAGCAATCTGTGCCAGAAAAGARTATGCCTCTTTGATTGAATTGACAAGTAAAGCTCTGACTGAGCTAGAAGACCAGTTTATTAACATGGACAAAGCTCCAGCTGCTGTTTCAGCCAAAGAATTTGTGTCACTCCAGCAAGCATACAAAGATCTCTTAGGTGAAGTGATGAGCCTCGGTGCAGCTGTGGATGAGCTGAACCAGAAGAAGGAAGCCTTTCGAAGCACTGGCCAGCCCTGGCAGCCAGATGAGATGCTAAAACTTGCCTCACTGTATCACAAGTTGAAGAGGCAAATAGAACAGAAAATCAACCTGTTGGAAGACACAATAGAAGCATGCCAGGAGCATGAGAAGATGTGTATGCAGTTTGAAGCGCAGCTAGAGACAGTGAAAAAGGAGCAGATTAAGGTAAATGAAGAAACGCTCCCGATAGAAGAAAAGTTGAAAATATTCCATTCTCTGATGGGCAGCTTGCAAGACTCAGGAAGTCTTCTGAAGCGAATAACTGAACATCTAGAAGCCCTTTCTCCTCAGCTTGACTCATCTGCATATGAGACAACAAATCACCAAGTTCAGGCTTGGCAAGAGAAACTGAAGTCTTTGCATTCTGCCATCGCTGACACGGTGATGGAATGTGAGAACAGACTCGTGCAGAGCATAGACTTCAAGACAGAAATCTGCCGCTCACTCGACTGGTTGAGGTGGGTGAAAACAGAACTTAATGGAACCTTAAGTTTGGACCTCAAACTGCAAAACATCCAAGAAGAAATCCGAAAGGTTCAGATACATCAGGAAGAGGTGCAGTCAAGCCTCAGAATAATGAATGCACTGAGCAATAAAGAGAAAGAGCGCTACATGAAAGCAAAGGAGCTGATACCTGCTGACCTGGAAAACACCCTTGCTGAGCTGGCAGAAYTAGATGGTGAAGTTCAAGAAGCTATACACACGAGACAGGTTAGTGCACCCTAAATGTCATTAGCTTATTTTCACAAAGCTGAAAATGATGGCTCTGCGGCTCGATCTTTGCAATCATCACAAAACGATTGATTTTAATAATCCTGTTTTCTGGGGTTTTTAAAATGACACAGGCTACTGTTATTTTATGTTTATGACTCTCCCTTTTATTTCAGGCCAACTTGAATAAAGTATATAGCCTCTGCCAAAGRTATTACCAAGTGATGCAGATAGCAAATGACTGGCTGGAAGATGCTCAGGAATTTCTGCATTTAGCAAGAAATGGTCTAGATGTTGAGAACTCTGAGGAGAATCTAAGGAACCACGTTGAGTTTTTCAGCACGGAAAGTCAGTTCAATAATCATTTGAAAGAGTTGCAAGGCCTTGTAACTGAAATAGGGCCCTTTATACAAGCCACAGCAAATGAACAGCTGGTGCAGAATGTAGCTGCATTGGAGGAAAAGGCCAAAGGGACAGAGCAAGAAGCCAAAACCCAGCAAGAGCAGTTACAAAGGTATATTCTTATATTCTTTTTTTTTTTTGGCTTTTTGCCTTCCTTCATTTTAAGATCACCTTGATAGTAATGAAAGAAAGAATGAGAACATTAATTGAAGTTTTTTAAATATTTGGACTTCTTATAAGAGAAGTGGATATGGGGAATTAAGAGCTCTTGGACTCTGTTTTCTCTTCTGCCCCTGACTGACTGTATGATCTTGAAGATGTGATAGAATTGTATAGAACAGCATGGAGAACAAGAGTAGGAAATGATTGTCCCATATTTCACCTGACTCAAGGCCTATGCAGAAACAAATGAAATTGAAACAGATTTTTCAAACTAAAAGGAAATACCTTTTTAGCAAGTATAACTATATTACTTATTATTCCTGAATGTTCTGAATTCCCTAAGTTTGGGTAGCTTAAAAACACAACACAGGCAGTCTAAAAGCTATTAAACACCTGGCTGTGGTTTCTGTAGCAAAAGCTGATAATCAGGAGCATATGCATCTCTGCATGCTGTTTCTCAATACTCTTTCCTTTTCTAGGAATTTTTTTGTAACAGAAAAACTAAGCAGTTACATTGAAAACTAGGTGTAATAATATTTCTTATTTTCAAATATTTTTATATTGCATTAAGTTCTTTCTGGAACTGTATTTATTTAAGGTGTGCTTCTGAGTGGCAGGAATACCAAACAGCGAGACAGAAGGTTATTGAAGTGATGAATGAGGCTGAGAAAAAATTATCTGAATTCTCAGTAGCTAAAGCTGCTTCTTCTCATGAAGCAGAAGAGAAATTGCTAACACATAAGGTAAGGTACTGATAATTGCATGAAATCCTTCTCTTTCTAGTGAAAATGAATGTGTATTACATAGATCCCTACCTATGCTAACAGGAATAGAGTTTTAAGATCTTTACCTGTAGCACTTAACTGTGTCACACACAAAGATATGTTTAATGTGCAAAACACACATTTTATTTGTGGGATGACCAAGAAAGATACTTTAAATCATTTTTCAGCTTGTTGTCTCTGTGCCTATCACTTTASAGAAGTGCAAAGAGTCAGGAGGTTCCTAAAAGCCTTGGTTCTGTGAGCCCCAAAATTACATACCCTGCAAGCAACTCAGACCAGTAGAAACATCCATCTGCTTTGGATCACATGGAACAGTTTTACTAGGACAGGAAGAGCTGGAGTTTATTATTAAACCTTGTTTAGTCTAAAAGCAAGAGAAATGTAGCTTAAAAAATTACTTTCTCTTGTTGTGTTTAAGGTACTAATCAGTTGCCTTACTATAGGTAGTCAGTGTCACTTCAGAAATGCTGCCAGCTGTGTCTCTGAGAAACTGAGAATCTCTCTAAGAGTAATATCATGTCTGACAGCTATATGAGAATATCCTCAGATCCTTGGGCATCTAAAATATCATTAAAGATGAACATGACATAAATGTACACTTAAACACCTGAACTGCTTCTTTCATTTTTAAACTATATTGGAAGTTAGTCTTTGCCATGAGAAGGATGYTGAATGCTCATTTTCATCCTTTTTGAGGGGCTGTTAAAGAAGGGAAAAGCTGATTGCACCAGATTCCTGCTGCTTCTTCCAGGGACTTGCATTTTGGACCAAGTAGCTGTAGCTAAAATACTACCTATGAAAAATAAAGTGTGACCTAGCCACACCACTCACATACAGTACCTCCTCCTCACCTGCAATGGGTGGGGGTGACCCTACCTGCATGTTGAATAGTAATGAGTTGTCCTGTAGAAAAGAAAAACRGCTCCTTTGCTTTTTCAGACTCTCGTGTCCGTAGTGAATTCTTTCCATGAGAAGATAACAGCCCTAGAAGAAAAGGCTTCACAGCTGGAAAAAATCAGCAATGATGCCAGTAAGGCATCTATAAGTAGATCCATGACAACAGTTTGGCAGCGCTGGACACGGCTTCGGAATGTAGCCCAAGAACAAGAAAAAATTTTGGAAGATGCAGTGCAGGAATGGAAGGGCTTTAATGATAAGGTAAATTCTAGTCTTGGTAACTCCTCCCTTGTACATAACTTTTCATTCATTATGCTWCCCTATTAATTGACTTGTGGTAGAGAAAACTTAAAGCAGGAATAACTGATTTCTTTCCTTTGATTAGAAAAACACATGGAAGATCTAGGTTTAGAATTGTTGCCTCCAAAGTTTGGACTGTTCTTCTGTGTGCATCCGTGTATAGTACATACAGAGTTGTTTTGGTTTCTTCTGGTTGCTTCTTCAGAATCTTCTGTTTCCTTTCCTCAGATGTTCTTTTCTAAATTACATCAAACCTAAATTACATCTTTTCTAAATTACATCAACCAAAATTACACTTTTTTCCCTTCTTCTTCCCTCTTCTTTAGCATAAGCAGTGATGATAGTGCCTATGACTGCTCATTGATCCTATGTCTCTTTTTCCCCTTAKATCCTACCTGACTCTTTTTATCTGTCTTTGTTTATTAATTATTCCCAGATGGCAGGTTCTCTAGGAATGAGGATAATCATTTTGTTAAATGTAGGACTTGAGCCAAACATGGATGTGCCCCAGGGTAGAGCTCTAGGTCGTATGGCAATAAATATAATAAATGCTAAAAAATACAAGGAGCCACCCATAACTGGACARAAAAAACCCMAAAAAACCACAACCCTTTAGGAAGTCCTAATGCCCTGTGAAGAGCAAGGGATCTGGCACAGTAAAGAACAAGCCCTATGCCACAACAGTTTTACAGAATCTAAGTGTAYAGTACTGGGTCTAATCCCTTTTTGTGTCAGTTGCACCAGCTTCTTTTGTAATTTTCTTATTGACACTCTCTTTCCATAGATTCAGAAAGCTACCCTAGCTATAGATCAGCTACAAGGACGCTTACCAGAAAGCTCCGTGGAAAAGGCRTCCAAGACAGAGCTCCTGGAACTCCTGGATTATCACAGCAGTTTCCTTGTGGAGGTGGACCACCAGTTGTCATCCTTGGGCCTGCTCAAGCAGCATGCTGTTAACATGCTGCAGGATGTGGAAGTGAAGCCTCCATCTCAGAAGGAGCTACCAGTTATGCAAGAAATCAAAGCAATGCAAGATCGATGCCACAAGTAAGGCAATATTTTAAAAGATTCACTAGAAAAATGGTATCTTAAAATTAATCAATAAGAGCTTATCTGTCATCTTTATATTATTAAAATTACCATGCTTAAATAAATACTAGTTACTCATTTTAAAAATGGCATCAGTTTTAATTGAAAATTACTTGTATTAATTTTGGAATACCTTTCTCTGCCATTATTTTTTATTTCCATCAAGAGTATGCATTTTAGAATATGTACTTCTTGCCTTGCATAATAATATGAACTTGTGTAAAAGCTGCATAAACTTTAAAGCAGTAAAGTTATAACTGATTTTTAAAACTTCCTTTGCCTCTCAGCATTAAGTGACCATTTATCTTTCTGAATCCTCTTTTAATTAGTTTATCACTTTGTTTTCCTTGTTTGAAGCACATAGGTACCAAAAGTAGGTATTATATGACATTTACAGAGGAATTTAGRGCATATGCAAAGAAAGCATATCTTAACATTTCACCTTGTGCCTATGCAAATGTTTATCTACATCCAAAAATATCTTCCTGCCATGTAGGAAACAAGAAGTTTATGTTCATTTTCATGACACATATCCACCTCATAACTACACTAAGATGCCATTAAGTGGATCTCCAGAGCAGGAAAAGAGATAGAGAATGAAAAAAGTGTAAATCCTGTACCAAATCTGTGCAAAGTTTATTGCCTACATGTATAAATTATTAGATTAGAATAGCAATCCCTGTAGAGAATATGTAGATRTAAGCACTTTTACAGTTCCATTTTTCACTTAGAATTGGTTTCTAAGATAGGTCTGTGATGACCTCCTGCTCATGCAAATAAGGCATGATTCATCTATGAATGGTTATGCAAAGAGAAATCAAATGTGGGAATATCAAAGTAAGTTCCCTGTCACWTGTATAAGAACTACATGCTCATTTCACAGAGGTGTCATTTTTTACAGGAGATCCAAGTACTTGAGGAAAGTGCAAAAATTGTGTCTTAATGGAAGTGTGACAACAGACTGTGTTCAGATATTTGATCCATAATTTATCCTGGGTATTCTGCCAATGCAAATCCCATCAATAGGAGTGAMATTTATCTCATGTTATTTTAGTGTAGATATCAACATCAGAACAGGTTAAGTCTTGCTCTCTAATTAGTGTAGAGAAATAAAGAAGTGTAACATGTAATTTTTCTGACCTATTTTAGAAGTTTCTTGTAGAATGGCAATGAATAATCCTAATTCATGCCTTGCAATTGCCTGTTTCCTCCACTGACAATCAGGGCTGTCTGCAGTGATGAGCTCAGATGTAGGGGTCTCTATTGCAAACATTTGTATTTTTTCAAAAGAATTACATGCTTGATGTCCAAACACATAAAACCAAAGCATGGACATGAAAAATTTAATTTCTTTAGATTTATTTGTCTGGATGTGGTGCTATTAATCATTATTACTCAATATTTTTTGACAAAACAATGTTTTTAGACATTGCTTAATTCTTCACAAATAGTTACTGTTCCTTTCTTTCTGAAGTATGCAACAGAAAGTTAAAAAAGGCATGAAGATGGTGAAACAGGAGCTGAAGGAACGTGAGGAGGTTGAAGGAGAGATTAATATTGTCAAGTCCTGGATCCAGGAAACGAAGGAATATTTATTAAGCCCTGATGCAGAAGTGGACATTCAACTTCAGGAGTTGCAGGTATACCAAATTTGTCAATTTCTAAATCACAATATTTACTTCCATTTCATTCTGTTAGGAAATGTTAATAGTTTCCAAATGACCAAAAAATCAAATTAAWACAGTATTAATGAGTGAGCAACCCACTAGAAAAATTCATAAAGCATGAAGTAGGTGATGGACTGTGATGTTTTATTTTAAAGATACTTATGATGTACTCTCATTGTCCTTAACAGTATTGTTTTTTCTGTCATTAGTCTCTCTTTGGTGAAGTTACTACTYATCGCCAGGCTGTTGAAAAACTGGCTGAACAGCAACAGAATAAATACTTGGGGCTCTATACCATTTTGCCTTCTGAACTCTCTCTTCATTTAGCAGAAGTTGGACTGGCCCTCGTAACTGTACAGGAACAGGTAAAGCACAGTAGATAACTGTTTCACAGATCTRTAGCCCTTCATTAGGCTTTATAACTTGGTATCCTGGTGTGGCCACACTGTGGCGAGACAGAATAGTTTTATTACCTTGATCCTTTGATTTAAAAGTTAAATGAAAGTGAATTTCCTTTAAGGATGAGTGATTTCTGATTACTGAATTTAATTCATGTTGTTGACAGATTCAAACCAAAGAAAGAGAAACTCAGCAAGTCAAAACATTGAATCAAGAGTTTGATCAGAAAATCCAGGGGATAGCAAATGAACTGAATACTATTCTTTCCAAACTGAAAAAGAAAACAAATGATATAGCACAAGCTAAACTTGAACAAAAGGTAAGACAAAATTTTCCTTATGTGGTTATGCCATAAATTTTTCTTCATTGGGGCACTCACTTATTACCAAAGTATTGTTTGTTAAGACTTGCAGGAGCATTTTTTTAATGTAGTTCAACAGAAGAATTATACAGAAATAAGGGTTGACATATTAGGTTTTTTAAGCTATATTCTTTGCAAATTGGACCACACAGGGTCTTGAGTGAGTAACAGAATTTGGAGTAAGTAGCTGAGCATTAAAGTCAGATGGACGAAGTTTCACGGTTCCTTTTAAATAACAAGTATGCATCCAATCTGGGAAAGCCTTCAGGACCTCCAAACTGCTCCTTGTCCTTGCCTGTTCTGAAAAGATCATTAATTATCATGAATAGATCAACAGGATTTTACTTAACTTGTAGTCCATCTCACATAATTTGGTTCAATAATGAGGTTAAGTACTGCTGGGGCAGTTAAGAGTAGCACAAAGGAGTCTTGGTTCTTTTTGTAGATTTTCTTAATCTCAGAATAAGATCAGCAGTTGTAATGGTCAAATTAGGATTATCACATGAGAGTAAGGGATTTTGGGGAGAGGAGAGAAAGGAGAGGAGTTGGCTGAGGGTTTAGGCTTTTTTTTTTTTCTTGGTTGGTTATTTTAACTAGGCAAAGATAAGCTTGACTGAATTACTGAAAAGAAAGCATACAAAGTAGGAGAAGATTTAGCATGACTSGTATGTCATAAATGATCTTTTTGATTTCATGAGATGATACAGATGTTCCAAAATAGTGTTTGCTTTGCAGGAAGTGTCACTTAGCTGTATCCCTGGTGTATCTCCTTGATTCTAGTAAGAAGGGAGAAAGCCAATGAAATCCGTTTTCCCATGTTGCATAAATGAAAGCTCTCTGTCACTGGAGATGAAGTWATGTTCCAACTTCTTTTCTGGCTGACACTCCTGAGATTGGGTTGGCTTTGGTTACAGCAGTAAACATTTTTATATTAACATTGAAACTGATTGTGAAAAGCTAAGATAAAAATCTGTTTTAAATCCATGTGAGCCRAGTCAAATGGATCCTTCCCTCACAATCAGTGTATAAATTGTGCATAATATGTGTAGTGAATACGTTTATTTATGCCTGCTGAAATATGTGTCTTTGTATTTAGAGGAGCAGTTCAACATCTGTCTTTGTGTCTGCATGTAGACAGTTGTGTTGCCACGTTTGTGGAATGATATTGATTTGTCATAATGATTGATAGTAACTTACACTCTTTGAGATGTGTGTGCCTGAAGAGCTTGAAGTAACTTCTTGAAGCACCTGTAGCTAGAGCAGTGTTCTGAATAGTTGCAATTTAAATTTGTAAAATGAATGGAGAGAGGCTACAGTGTTTGTCCAAGCAGTGGAACAAGAGGCAACAGAGAGGAACTGATGCACAGGAAGTTCCACCCAAGCATGAGGCAGAGCTTTTTTACTGTGCAGTGACCGTGGATTGCCCAGGAAGGCTGTGGAGTGCCCCTCCCTGGAGATGTTCAAGAACCATCTGAATGCAATTCTGTGCCATGTGCTTTAGGATGACCCTGCTTAAGCAAGGAGGTTGAGCCAGATGACCCAGTGTGGACCATTCCAACATAATCTGTTCTGTGATTTTGTACTGATTTTTTTTTGTGTTACAAAACCAATTAATTTTTAACATCTTAGTTATGAAAAACAAATACAAAAATAACCAGTAACCTGTCTGGTTAAGTATGCTATAAATCTATGAGAAACATGGAAAACTTTCTAGGCCTCCTTTTCAAAATATTTGTGGCTATGGTAAGAAAAATTGATTTTAAACTCTGTTTCTGTTGAAACAGTCTAGCATGATCAGACTGTTTGTGCATCAAGATCATGCTATAAAAATACAAGTTTCAAATGAACATAAAAGTTTTCATAATCCATTAATGAGTAACTATATTTTTAGAAGTTTATAAAATTATATTTCAAGACAGCAATGAAAGAATCTCCTYTTCCAATAAATAAAAATCCTTGTCATGGCAGTCTGTGCTGACTATTCATTTCAGAAACAAACACACAAACATGCTTGACAACAGTTAATGTCCCACTGAAGTGACTCAGTCTTTGGCTGTGKCAGGGAAAGCGGTTATCCATTTCAGAGAGGAAGTCAGAGAAGAAAGAGTAATGGCACATATTTAAGAGATGACCAAACATCCTGCTGTTCTGCTTTCCTGCTAAAAATGGAACAACCTACGGAGACTTTGGACGGGGTGTAAAAGTTGCAAGTTGAACTAGAAATAATCAACCAAAAAGCTAGCAATTCCTGGATCACTGATTTCATTGTTTTTCTGTCTAGATCCTTGGTGAAGAGTTGGACAGCTGCAATATAAAGCTGTTGGAATTAGATGCATCAGTCCAGGATTTTGCAGAGCAAAACGCACCCCTGGCTAAGCAGCTGGCTAACAGGATAGGGAAACTCACTGTACTRCATCAGCAGACCATACGGCAGGCTGAGTACAGAGCAGCCAAGCTCAGTCAGGTACGACCTCAAATGCTTTCTGCTCTTCCCTTTCAGCAGCAGAAGGAGCGTGCAAACATCTCATTTATTTTCCTATAGTTATGCCAGAAGGGGCATTCCTTGACACATCTGCCTATTATTAGTCAYGGCTTGCATCACATTCCTAAGAGACACAGGTCAAATCAGAGAGCCAAATAATTCTGTGATGCTGCTTTAACACCCCCTTGCATGAATCATCTGCTATTTAGTTCTTTTGGTACCATAAAATGATTGTGGATCTCACAAACAGTAGCACACCAGGAAATAGAATCCCGTGCTTTTCAGGGTCTCTGTTTTGTCACTGTTAGCTGTATTTGTATCATTAAAAAAAAATTTAAAAAATTGTTTTGCCCTAGTCTCAATACACAGAGGGTGAATACAGCTTGTAGATTCAATAGAAAAGCCTAAATGCAGTGGGTCTGATAATGTGTATTTTGTCACGCATGAAGGTGCATCCCCTGTGGTTCAAAGTCCCTGATATTTTTCTCYTCTTTTTTTTTYCCCCTAATTGTTCTTATCCCAAAAAAACCTCTAGCTAAAAGCAAAGAAATGGATTTTATAGAGTTCTGCCATCAATACCCTGATAAATTATGAGTTCTCCGTTTTGCATGCCTAAAGATGCTTCTGTAAGGCTTGAGAAGGATAACCTCAAGATATTATTTTCCATTTCCTCTAAAAAATTGATTTTAAGAMGAGATAGAAAATTATTATCAAAGTAAGAATTCAGTCAAGGGTATTTGGTTGAYGGATTTAACATTAGGATATTTTTGTTTAGGACCAAGAAATCCATTTATCATAAAAAMTGATAGGTATTGAAAATTGCTTGCAAATACCAAAGTTTGGTCACCTGGTATTTGATCCATCCTTTATAAAGAGGAAATTCATGAACATCAGTGAAACTACTCCTGCTGAAAAGAAAATTGGAATTTATGAGTACTTTGCTAAATAGAAATTGGATTCATCAGAAAGCAGAACTTTTGTCCTGTATTTTGAAATGTTGCAACATTTCATTTTTTGGAAATATGACTGAGTGGAAAAAGCAAATTGTGTAAAAAAAAAAGGTGGTTTGTAGGATGTGGTGGAAAGAGACATTATTTAAATAACAAAATGAGCCACAGACTGAGAGTGGAAGTATTTGGAACTTACATGTGAGTCTGAAATATACTCAAGGAGTATACCCTCTAAGGACATACTTGAGCATCAGTGGACTCTCCCAGTGTGACCATCATTTTTACAGTGCCTTTTTTTCCCCAAAATATATAATCTTACTACTGAAATCAGATCTATTTCACCTCCATAAATGCAAAAGTAATTAAATTATATAAAACAGCAAGGAAAAGTTGTTGAAATGACCCCAGGTTAAAACAGTGAAAAAAAAAAAAATTAGTTTTATCATTCTCTAAGAAATGTACAAAATTACATATTAGGCTTAAGCAAATTTTTCTTTTATCCAGGCTGCTTCACACTTGGAAGAATACAATGAGATGCTGGAGTTCATACTGAAATGGATTGAGAAAGCAAATATCCTAGTACATGGTAGTATAACATGGAATTCTTCCTCTCAGCTTCGTGATCAGTTTAAAGCCTACCAGGTGATTATGTGAGCAATGAAATTTAAAAGGCACTGTATAAAACCATTATTTTTAAAGCAATGGAGTTTTACTTCTATACCTTCTTTTTGCCTTCTTTCCTTGAGGAAAAAATATCCTGAAGTGCTAGATTTCTTTGACTGTTCCCTCAAGCCTTAAAAATAAGTAATTGTTTTTGGGCAATTGTTTTGAATACTGAGATAGGGATACATTGTGGAATAAAACTTAGTTATTAAAAATAGGTCTCCATGTTTACTCAGGTGGTTTGGTTTCACAGTAGCTTTTGGCTGAACATTGTACACTGTGATTCTATCACACTGAGCACCTTAAGGCAGCTCATATTCAAAAGCTTTAGTTAATCAGCATCATTTTCACTTTGGGTTTTTTTTTCTTTCTCCATTACGCTGAATTGGAATACTCTTTATTCTCATCTAATGAATTTCATAGCAAATATTCTCAAACTGATACCTAATGGAAGAGTTTTTTCCAATTGCCTCCTGAACTTTTCACATCAGAGTGATTTGCTCTCCCTGTATAATTGTGCAATTTGTTCTGTGTGTGTCTGTGTGTGGAACATGCGTGTGAGATCAGTGGGATGTTTTGATAAGGTTCCAGCGTGCCTGGTGTTTTGTGACTATGTGAAACAAATCAAATCCTCATAAGATRATGATGTACAACTGATACCAAAATAAGACTACATAAATTATGGTTTATATATATACGTTATTCAATTGTCAGCTGTGTTCTCGTACGTTAGTGCAGTGTAGTTTGTCACACTTCCTGTTCTGATTAGGAACGTCCAGGCAATTTATCCTGAGGAAAGCTGGAGACAGAATTTCTGTTTTGGTTTTGCTATGGCTTTTTTCCCTGCCTTGAAATCTGAGGCTTAACCAATGCCATCCCACACAATACTTTTGCAGTGTATTTTTAGGCAGCATTAATGACTCCTGTCCTACTATAACACTGCACCCAAATGCTTTCTGCTATTTCCTGTTAGGTACAAGAGGCTTCCAGAACAAATCTTCTCTACAGGTTGCGTATATTGTATTTTTACACATAACTGTATATGGCAAAACACTAAAATTAAGTTGGTAAGTACAGCTGCTGAAGTTTCATGACTTAATCATTGGTTTCCCAGTCTCTATAAGATGAAGCACTTCAGCAAACATTCAGGACTAAGAATATTGCCTTACAGGAAATCAGTAGAACTTAATCATAGGCTTACAAATGGGTACAGATTGAATAGTTTGCAGAAAAAGAATATACTTAAAAGAWATGTGTCACTGAGTCTCAAACCTGATACTCAATTTGCTTATATCTCCATCTAGAGCATTCTTGATGAGTCYGGGGAGATTCATGGTGATCTTGAGGCCATGAGTGAGAGGATTGATTACCTGGCAAGTGTRTACTGTACTGAAGGAATGTCACAGCAAGTGCTGGAACTGGGCCGGCGGACAGAGGAATTGCAGCAAATTATCAAAGCGCAGCTACCAAATCTCCAAGATGCTGCCAAGGTAAGTGAAAGCAGTTTGTCTAATGCTAACTGGCAGCTAGGGTGGTGTATGCATCATACTACTGAGATTATTAGCAGTGAAGATAATCTGTGGTCTATAAAGGGCATGATTGTGTTGTCCAAAGTCAGGTATCGGGTGCTGTTTGAGATATTGCCTTCATGTGCTGACTCTGATGGGCACAAGGTTTCTGCAGGTCCTGTTATAAGTACCTTCTCTGGACAGATATATTTGGGATTTTGGTGTGTCTTAAATAGCACTGAGCACCTGTGTTTAGATACTTGAAAAGGGTTTTTATTGACACTTATATTCTGCCATTTCCTTTATTTTTCTCTAAAAAGGTAACTAAATCCTTTTACTAATTAAGATTAGTACTGGACTAGAAACAGAATTCCATAATGTAAAGCCTACCTCTRGAAGGGAGTGAAAAGAATGAACATGGTTTTTCATGTCCTTGACATTTCTATGCAGCTCTTCTGTATGGGATAGTTKTTAATGTAAGTGTGTGTTATGCCTGTACAGTGTCTGAAGGCACAGTAAGCTGATGAAAGACACAGGGAAAAGAACAGAAGCTTTTTCTATGTGCTCTTGCCTCCAGAGCAAGAAATTTCACTTTTGTTTTTTTGGGTTTTTTTTTTTTTTATTGATACAAGAATCCAAGGAAAAAAAGAGTATTTTAAGGGTATAATTAATATATTTATAGGGGTTTTTCTGTTACCTGCTACAGTTACACAGGACTAAATAAGAAAATACCTAAAAGCAACTAAGAGAATAGGCTATCATTTGTTAGGACAATTGCARCTAAGGTTGAAAATGGTCCTGCTCMACATTTGTCACTTACTTCACAACATTTGTGGGWCATAAGAGAAATGCTGCAACTGCAGCAGCTGTAACAGTGTAGCAGAGAGATTTTGAAAAAGACTTCTTTCCATTACCAAAWTATAAACCAGTTTATGAGCTGAAGGATATGGGTTTTTTTAATAATCATTTTTCATGGAACAAACCAGATATTTACATGTAAGTAATCATCGTAGAAGTGAAACATACTAGCTTCAGTTCTCAGAGAAATATTGATACTATTTGTAAATTCTTACAAGCAAGAATGAATGAAGATAAGCCAGCATACATTTATGAAGAAAGAAAATCAAAACAAATTTTATGTCAAAGTAATACATAAATTTGGATGTAAATACACAGTGTGTTGCATGTTTTGAATTTATTTCACATTATATTGTTATTAAAAGAGTTAATAAGGTTTTCTATTTAAAAATACAATAAAGCTGGCTATAAAGCTAGCTAGAAAATTTACGTGTTGTGTAATTAWCAATGATTTGCAGCCCAAATAGGGTTTGTAGCATTCTTCCTCRGACCTGGTACTATTCAGCATTTTTCATTAATAAATTGGATGCTGGTTTAGAGATCATGGCTTTTGGGATACTTAGACAACACCATATGTACAGGGATTACCTGAAAAAAAAATAGGCTACTGTGCAGCAAAGACAGAAGTAAATTGTTATGTTTAGAAAGTAAGAACCAAGCATGTGTTCTACTTCTGAATGAGGGACTACTGTCTTGACATACCCTGCTGAAAATTCCTAAGTTTAATAATCCATTTCATGGGTAAATGAGTGAATGGTATAACACTGTTGAAAAATTTCTGCACACCATGCAGAAAATAAGGTATATAATTGTAAGGTGTATGAACTGCTCTTTTTTGTTCTGTGTACTGGTTTCTATGTACTGGTTTCTAGCAAGGTTTCAGCAGTGTTAAGTTTTGCATTTGAAGGAAGGTGTGGATCAACTGCATAGAGATCCGAGGATAGGAATGATTGTACTGTGGGCATAAATTTGTAGAGGACATGCATTCTCATGAAAAGAGAGGATAAAAATAATTTGTTCTTTGTRTTTGTTGTTAGTGAGATAGTAAGTAAAATATTGGAACTGCAGTAAAAGGTGACTTCGTGTCAGATCATCAGAAAAAACTTTCTGCAAAAAAAGATTACTGAAATAGTGGAACTTGTTGCCTGTAGTGATATGCAGGACTCCATTGCTAGTGGTCTTTAAAAACAGTCTATAAATTTGAGGCAGTTGTGTCTTGTCTTATTGCAAAAAGTTGGCTAGAGGACATCTTCAGCTTCTTTCTGGGCCTTGAACACTGTGAAATAAGTTTTATGAAGTATATGCTGTATTTGAAACTGAAGTACCTAAAATAATAACTACCTTTGCAATCCCTCTTTCTAATCTGTCATATGACTGGTATTTTCATCTAATATTTTAAACATTTAAAATTAACTGTCAAACTATTAATTAGTTTTTGTACTGTATGTAAGGGGGATGTACCTACAATATCCAGACAKATATATTTATAGTGATTTCTTTTTTTCTTCTCATTGATCCCTGAATCAAATGTGTTGTGTTACAGGATATGAAGAAATTTGAAATTGAGCTGAGAGCTCTCCAGGCTGCTTTGGAGCAAGCCCAAGCCACGCTGACCTCTCCAGAGCTCGGGCATTTGAGCTTGAAAGAGCAACTTTCTCACAGACAGGTAAAAGACCATGATCTCAAAGTTAGCATTTGAGAGTGTGAGCTTACACAAAGAATAATGAGCGTTAGTGAGACTGATTGTTGTGTTTCTTAAGTGGGTCACTGTTTCAGAGTGTAGCACCAAATTACTGCCAAGAAAATAAGGGATGGAGCAAGAATAGTTCCTCAGAATATAATTCTTTATGAGCCCATTCTTACGTTGATGCAATTCTGAGAAGTGTGCATCCAATCCATTTAATCCGTATTGGTAATCATCATAAAGCCCAATTCTTATCTAGTACTTTTGGTCAAGAGGTTCTTAAAGTACTTCAAAAAAGAGTCTAGATTGTTGTCATCATTTTACACATGGAGATGCAATCGTATAGTTTGTTTCTAACTTCCCCAATAGCCATCTGGAGAGCGACGAGAAAATTTAGGTTTCCTTAAGCCCAGTCACATTTTTGTAYATTTAGTTGAATTACCTCCATAAGATATTTGTATCTTTATTTATTGCATTTGATCTGCTATGGAGATTTGTCAGTTTGTTAGTTTAGGTCTCAGTCTCTTAACAGCAAAAATAAGGCRAGTTACAGCTTTCTGATGTTCTTAAGACATGTTTATTTCTGCAAGCTAATATAGAGCACTGTCTTAGTCTGCCAGTGAAAACTGGATGTCAGCAGGTTCACTGTAGGATAAAAATCTGCAGAAAAACATATGGAAGAAAGGTAAATTTGCACAGCTTTTCCTTTTCATTAAAATGCAGTTTCTATTCTGGTGACTTGCAAACATATTTCAGAATGTGGCCTYGAAGAGTGTAAGTGAAACACATCACCCACCATAAGAATAAAGGAGCAYGGAGTTTGCACTGGGTTTTATGTGTATTCTTTGTCCTGGCTCTAGCAGATCTCACTATGAATTTCTTTAGTACAGAAAGGGGCTGTATCCCCTGTCCACCTGTTTCACCAGACCAGAGAGGGGGTCTTGGAGAGTGCCTGGCTGGCAAGCCACCCCCAAGGTGCCTCTGGGTGCTGATTGCACAATAGACACCCTTTTCCAGCATTGTGGAGCCTGACAGAGGAAAGGCCCCACCAGTGCTGTCTGAGGAGTAGGTCATTATACAGAAATGCTGTTTAGGTTGCCCACCATATGTCATGAAACCACAGAAATAAGAAACAAACCACAATCCTCTAATCAGTATGCCACTGCAGACCCACTTAGCTATCCTTCTGCATGTGCTGTAGAGAAAGGCAGATAACCAATCTCTCTATCCCTGTTTGCCTCACTCTCCAGCTAATTTATGTCTATTGAATCTAAAGTCGTTTTTTAATATGCTAAGGCCCTTTTTATCAACTTTGCCTTTTTTTTTTCTTTTGTTTTTTTCTTTCCATATTCATACATACATTAAACTCCTCAATGTAGATTATAAGAACGGTAATCAAATCTATTCTCCAATCATTGCACTAGGACCCTTCTCATACATATGAACAGACAGCTTTAATGGACATTGTGTATGGAATAGGCACTGTTAACAAAGGCATCCAGCTTGTGATTATTCAAAAAAAGAGATTTCTGTGTAGCTGTATTCCTTTCTGTTTGATTGCCTTTTGAATTTTAAGCAAAATTTTCCAGCCATGGTTTGTATTTTCAAGGAAAGGCTGTGAATACAAAGGGTTTCATTTGCTGTAGTGAAAATGTGCTTCTGTCTCTCAGCAGGGAGTTCTACTCAGATTTTAACATGAGATATGCATACAGATAAATTATGTGCTGCTTCTATTTGTGTATTTTGTAAATCTATTTTCTCAAATCTGTTAATAGAAATACTTATTTTAGACACCTACAATTAGGTACTTCTATGCATTTTTATTAATTAATTTTATTCCTAATATATGGACTTTTTGCTTAACTAACCTTTGAAAGAATTCTCATTTCAAAATAAGCAACTCCAGAGAAAGTGTGCCTAATTATATCCAATTTAGGAAAGAGATTATGATTTCTTTATTTTATTGCTTGAACTTACCATTATTTGTCTTTGGCTGCATGAARTGCTCTGGGAGTTCTGAAAAATTGGCTTATTGTGTCACCGACTTTGCTTCTAGCATCTGTTGTCTGAAATGGAGTCACTGAAGCCAAAAGTCCAGGCAGTACAAGACTGCCAGAGTGCCCTGAGGATTCCTGAGGAGGTGGTGACCAGCCTGCCCATGTGYCACAGCGCCCTGCGGCTCCAGGAGGAGGCCAGCCGCCTGCAGCACACTGCCATTCAGCAGTGCAACATCATGCAGGCAAGTGCAACTCCATCCACAGCTTACTCAGAGGAACTTGAACACTGACATACAAACCGTGATGAAAACACAGAATTTCATATCTCTGTGCATTCCTCTGTTCCACTGTACCATTAGGAACTTCCCCTCTGAGTCTCAGTCATTCCTGATTTTAATGTTCATGACCATGTTGATTTACTCATCAGACTYTCACCTCAGTTCTCTCCCTGATATTGATATGGTTTTTTGAATGCTGTTAGGGTTAACTACACAGACAGCTAATATGCAATTTTATGCAGGTTAATTTTATAAGATATATAGTAAGTTAATAAAATAAATGTAACATTTTTACAGCAGCTGCTTCTGAAGATTGCCTAAAAACTATTGAGTCATTGAATTAACTTTCTAGTATAAAGTAATTATTTTTATTCTCTTTATTTATAATTTTTATATATATATATATATATATATTCCTTATTTTGGAATCATTTAACATCTGTTAAATTTGCATGGTTAAGTTTTTTTAAAGATGAATAAACTAGATTTTTTTGGTTGTTTGGATTCATAATTAAACATGTAAAAGGTATTTCCAMAGGAGAGAATAAGCTTTTCTTCTCTGCTGTTTATTGACAGGAATATACATAGTGGGCTAGAGTGCAACTACAAAGTTTTAAGTTAGATAACAGAAGAAGAAGGGTTACAATGTCACATTGAAAGTTTAAAAAACTGGTTACACTGCTCATGTATCTATGATAGACAGCAGTGATACTACCCTGGTAGGATAATTATCTAAATCAATCTTCGTAATCCTCTCCCAGATATATTTTCTGTAAAATCTAAGCTTCTTACAGTGATAAATGARCACCTGAAGTGAAAAAGCACATAAAAGTGCTTTATAGTAAAACCATGAGACTCAGCAAGGCTATCTTCTTGTGGATGTGTTTGGTTCAGGAACTTGTTGGAATAAGAAGTTATAGCACCTTACATCAGAAATCTAAAATACTATGTTATATGGACTGTGGGCTTGGGAAATATGTAAATAAATGAAACCATTTATTTGGTTAATATATTAATTAATTAATATATTAACATATTAATGCAAATCATTGCAGCTCACAATATGAATAGACCTTTTCCTGACTTTGCTTATCAAGATGTGAGTGCCAGATAGATGTAAATTTGTTCCATTTCAGGAAGGAAATCTGTCATGCTTAGACTAAGTAGAAATGAATTTTAATGTAGACACACTCAATCTTCTTTTCCCTCTCTAGGAAGCAGTGGTTCAGTATGAGCAATATGAGCAAGAAATGAAACATCTGCAGCAGATGATAGAGAGCGCCCATCGCGAGATCCAAGACAAGCCAATAGCAACCAGCAACATCCAGGAACTCCAGGTCCAGATTTCACGTAACGAGGTAGGAGAGCCAAAATGCATCAACCCGTTGGGCTCAATGGCAGCTCACTGAGCCAAACAACTTTTCATGAGCAATGGTCATAAGTTAGCTGGGTTGCTTTTCAGATTTCCTCAAGGCTGGTTGAGTGGATAGATGTAATACCAGACAGGAAATTTCTGATAGTGGTACAATAGGGAGAATTCATTTTTTGTTCCTTTAGTTATATCCTAGCCTTTGGACAACATTATGATAAACAACAGCATTGCATAGTTAAGGGACAGTTAACATCAGAACTTGATGGAGGAATGTCCTAGAAGTCCCAGTTCAGCAGTTAGTCAGATAATTACAACTATTTCAATGATCCACATGTATGCATGTATATCCTATTTCAGTGATCCACATGTATGCATGTATATCCTATTTCAGTGATCCACATGTGTGCATGCATATCCTAAAGTACTTGCTCATTTTCATCCCAGTGACATTCTGTACTGAATACCAAGATACTTGAATCACAGGAAACCCACAATAGATTTGGAGGAAAACTCTGCACCGTTCAGTCCAAGCGTTTCTTTAAAGTCTTTGTTGGGAAGATTTTTGTGCTCTAGTTAGTCCTACCCACTAACTCATTGATCATCAGCCCTTGAATAAGTCAGAGTTGTCTCTGTGCAGCCTTCTTGCTGTGCTGGCTTGAGAGCTCCTCCTGAGCCCCTTTCCCCTYCACCTGTCTGTTGTGTCATACTTGGGATAGAAAATGCACTGATCTCTGTGTGTCACTTTTGGCACCAGATGGCACCATTTCTTTACCTTTGAATTAAAGYTATCTGTCCTGCTGTGTCATCTAACCTAATGTTATATGTGTTGCTCATTTTCTATCCAGTAGTTACAGCAGTTGAATTCAAGAGCAGGTTGAATAAACAAAAATTTCTGGGTTTTTTTCAGTATGGAATTGATAATGCTACTGTTCTCTATTCAAATGCTCTGTGACAGCAAAGGCAGGAGAGTGAATTCAGCAATAAAGGGTAATACTGCTGGAGGAATGGTGCTTCMGACAGGAAGGAATTAAAAATGGGGCAGCTTAAAGTTACATCTAAATTTGAGCAAATTTAGTAGCCAGGAGTTGTCCTAAACATCTGCAGGAAGGCAGCAGCTTTATGCAAATGCACGTGTTGGGATCAGCAGACTTCATGCTTGCAAGCTTTCCACATTTAGGGGTAAGGAGTTTTGAGAAACTGTAAAAAGCATACTTTTGGCTCATGTTTTCTCTGTTAAATACCTGTGAAAAAGCATAACATGAAGTAGATACTCAAAAGTCAAGTCTGTCAAGATGTTTGTTAACTGTGTTATTAAGAAAATACTTATTACCAGATCCCTGTTGAAGCCTGTATATAAAAGAACTTAAAGGGACATTTGTAGTAGCTGTATTTAGAATTAAAATAATAGAAGGGAAGAAAATGGAAGGAAATTACATCTTGATTTTTAGGAAGCTTGTGTTAATATGCATGTATGTAAGTAGATACTATCTTTGCTGACCCATGTTTCTTTAGAATTTCAGTTAAAAGTGTGGGCAAGTATCTCTATACTTGCAAATTTTATTTTGATGGATAATACAATACCTCATAGGACATTGCTTTTATAAGATGCTTTACTTTTTTTTTTTTCAATCACATTTTTGCCTACTTTTCCTTGTTTAAAGTTGAAGGAGGTATTTTAGATACTCAGTGTGTTGGACATTAAAACCACAAATGTGCACAAATTGCACTTCAGTAATGTTGATGGAATAAAGTGAGTGTACTGAATGACAGTAATTTTTTACTGAGGCTCAGATATGTCACTCACTGAGCATTAGTGAATGACTTTGCCAAACAGCAGATAACTATTCGAGCTGCTAGACATTAAATTTGTGGCTTGATTGGACTGTAGCTTGGTTTCATGCCATTCTGCTTGATGTTTTATAATCAAGACTTTTCTTAGTCTCCAAGGAAAGCTTTGGAGCACCAAGAGAGGTCCTTTTGTTGYTAATGTGGCAGATGGTGACAAGGTGACATTGAAACTGAAGTAGTTAAGTGTCATCCTCAGTCTTCGAGCTGTTTAAATTCCTAACTCAGTATTTCTTGGAATGAGTGTTCTGCACTGTAATTTTGAGGAATTTTCTTACTGAAAATGTTATACATCCAAGCAAACTTTTCATATATCAGCCTGAAGAAGTAGTCTTACTTACTTTTGGAAAGATATTGTAATAATAKATTATTATGCCTACTAGACCTTACAACTCCTGTTGCTATTTTGCCTTGAAAACTTGCGAGTTTTGAAGAAGTAAAAACAGATATAAAAATAAAGCAGAAATATATATTTGACCAAATAGTCACCAATTTAGCAGGCAAGCTTATACAAGTGTTTTCACTTTATGGGTAAAAACTCTTAACTTGTTACTGAGCCTCTAGGGAGACAGGGACAACACCTTCAGCAGAAATATTAAACGCTTCCACCATTTTTTGTTTGAAGTGCATTAATTGAGAGCTTTGAAACTGGACACTGAACAGGGCAACAGTATAGTGTAGGAGAGAAGACACTTATGAATAGTCATAAGGCTATTAATTTTAATCTTACTTGTGTAAAAAAACTGAAGCTTATGATAGTGTTTGGCCACATAAATAGACCATTTCATAAGCATAACCCCGCCAATATTTTAAAATATACTCTGCTTTAAGCCAGATTCTGCATCTCTTTTTCAAAGTAAGGTTAGTCCTGTGGGCAGCTCAGTTTTTGACTCAGCAGACTTACACAAAACCAAAACAAGATTAAAATACAGCTTATCCAAACAGTGGCAAAAAGCAATCCAGTCTGCATGTAATCTTATTATGTGACTGATTGTAACTACCACATTTGATCCTGTTAGAGCCTGTGAGTTACTGTTCGGACAATTCATTCTTTCTGGTGAGAGCTGAATGGGGCATTTTTTACAGTTGTGGTTACCACATGACCTCATTTCCCTGGCATGCACCATGCSGGGGAGCTTCATCTTCCTCAGATAAATGGAAGTAGATCGGGGGGAAAAATAGGGCAGGAAGAGAGAGAGACGTTCCCCTTCGGTGCAGCGTGAAGCTTTCAGCCATGGGCTCAGGTTCAGGAAGGATGCGAGCGTGAGGCGTCGCTGCCTCCCTCGCTGCGCTCTGCGCTGCCGGGCGCACGGAGCCTTTGGCCGCCGCCGCTCTGCGGTTTCGCGGCGCAGCCGAACGCGCCCGGCTCGGTCCCGGCGCTGGCGACATCCTGCTCGTCAGCAGAGCGGCAGCGCTGCCATGGTATTGACTGGGCTTGGAGGGGACAGCTYCACTTCGCCGCGGAAGCTGAAATGCCGGTCCTGCTGCCTTTACCGGCTGCCTCAGCATTAGGGGAAAAAAATGTTTCCTCAGGAGCTGGCTCAGAAGATCAAAGGATACCAGGAGCAAATTGCTTCTTTGAATTCCAAGTGCAAGATGCTGACAATGAAAGCRAAACATGCCACCATGCTGCTGACAGTGACAGAAGTGGAGGGGCTGTCCGAGGGAATGGAGGAGCTGGATTCAGACCTGCTCCCGGCACACCCCGCTCATCCCTCGGTGGTTATGGTAAGCAATGCAATGGTCACTGTGCTCATTATCTGAGCTGCTTCCTTTTGCATCATTACAACACTCGTGTGTAGCACATTGCCACAGCTCACATCCACATCTAGCTTTTGAAATGGCTGTAGTGTGGCAAACCAGACAAGTTGCAGCTTCCTTTTAGTGTATTTTGCTTTATATTGGTTGTAAAGACTCCTTGATAAAGGATGAAGTTATTTAARAAACAAATGCATAAAAGTTGTCTACAGAAATATGCAAATATTGTGCTTTTTTTTTAGCTGTCAGCATGCAAGAACAAATGCTAAGAAACTGATGAGTTGCAGGAATAAAATAAAAACAGAATAAATACTATTTCATAAGAYATTGCAGTGTATAGGCTTTTCAAACATTGAAATGTTGATGTGATAATTGACAGTATACTGCTATATTCTCAGATGAGTGTTCTGGAAATGAAAGCTGTCTAAGTGCTGCCATAGGCCTAATRTTTAGCTTATTTTGCTTTTGTTTGTTTCTAACTGGGTCTCATTACAAACATACTGCTGATGCTACTGCGATTTTTATCTGAGTGTCAGATTTCAGGATTTATCCATCTATAGCAATGCTGGGGAAGGAAGAAGGATATGTCTGAATACTGGGTTATGTGTATTTTATGTTTTAAATCTGTTCCTTGTTGTTCGAACCAGACCTGGATGCAGTTATTCTGTAGCTCTCCATAGTATTTCTGTATGCAGCAGTGATTGTATTAGAAGACATTTCGGCAAACCTATAACCTATTTGTTATTATCGAGTTGCTTGCTCTACATTGTCTTTTAAAATCCACTAGGGTACAAGAGAGCATTTTCATACTGAAGTATGACAAGTACGTGAGACYATTTATTCAACAGATTTCTAAACTGGTAAATGTAGGAGCATGAAGCATGACTAATTAATGTCGWGGTAATTCTGGCCGTGTGTTGTTTTGATCTCAGTCTAAGTCAAGCCTCAGCTGAGGTAACTTATTTTCTTCCTGTGCTCTGGGGTTGCTTTTCCTGTGACAGATGACTGCAGGTCGCTGTCACACGCTGCTCTCCCCTGTCACTGAGGAGTCTGGGGAGGAGGGAACCAACAGTGAGATTTCTTCTCCACCTGCCTGTCGCTCTCCCTCACCTGTGGCTAATACAGATGCTTCTGTTAACCAGGTACCTCTCTCTTGGCATTCATTCAGCTTTTATCTCAGACATTCATGGTTCCATTCCACAGGTGGTTTRTTTAATCCTCTGAGATAATATTTAGCTATAGCTCCAAGTAACTGAGGCTTAACCTCTTACCAAACTGAGCCTTCAGGTTCTGGTTCAGAATGGATACAGATACTGACTTGTGAGTTGAAGTTGTATAAGTCAGTGTTACAGCCATTCATTATTTTTAAAAATAAATTTTAAGTGGCAGTTGCAATGTCACTAGCATTTTCTAWTTATAACCTAATTGTTATTTTCTCAGTAGTACTCAATGGAATCTTGCATCCTGAGAAAAAATGCCTTTTTGTACTCCCCATAACGAAACATTGCATTATGTCCATATCCATCTRTCTTACTGTACTATTGCCATTGTGGCACTGAAGTCACAGCCTGAAGTCTTCTACTTATTACCATTTGAGTCATTAATTTTCATGTGGTTTTTTCCCTGTATCTTTCATTCCAACATTGTTCATTTCCATGGCAGTCTATTTTAAGTGCCAGTGAGGCAGATCACTGAAGTAACCAACTTAGATTTTAAATCAAAACTGAGGGCTCTTGCASTTCTAATAGGAACAACTATACATCAGCATTGATTAAAGTGATTGATTAAACGTTGAGCCAGCAYATTAAGCATCTTGTACATAAAGTCACACATAAAATGTTGTGCTTTAGAAGTTTAGAAATGAGCCTTAGAAGCTGTCACCACCTCTCTGAATTCATCATGTTCTGGATCTTGTGGTTGATTGGTTGGTTTTGCGTTGGTGACTGCTTCCAAAACTGACCACTGCTGACTTATGGGTTAGAATGTGTTTGTGTTGCATTGCTGAGTAGAATTGGACAAGTCTGAGCAAGATGCTCATTGATTCCTTCTGCTAATTTCAGAAATGTATATGGTGCTATAGAAGTTGCTAAATATAAGAATCTAAGATAGTAAGAGTGGTAACAAAATCATCAATGGCATACTTAAAAAAAAGTATAATGCATAAGAAGAATTTTTCTAGTGTTCTGTCATTTAAGATGATCAGTAGGTTCCTTGTGAARTTCACTTGCTGTAGAAAGGTAGAGATACATTTCAACATAGAAGTCTTATGACACCATTAATCAGTGAAGGAGTTAAAGGACTGAGCGCATCTTACTTCCTAATCAACAATGCCAGTGTCAGTTCATTACTTTTCTCTGAAAATGTACAAGTCAAACAGCTCCAGTCACTCAGATAATAAGGAAAACACAGTGAAGATGATGTTCCACCATAAGCTGATACCAAAATACAAGTTTTAGAATACACWGTTTCCTTGGGCAAAATTAAACAAAAAGTTTATGTCTTTCATTTAGCAGAAGATTTTTTCAGAGCGATAAAGTTGATGCTATTATAATAACCTAAAAAATTTCGAGCTGAAGTTTTCTTCTGTGTGGTTGATGTTGAAATGAACTGCATGTACTAAACAACAAGAGGAAGAATGTTCCAAAATGCAGTGGTTTAGTTACAAAATTCTTAAATTCACTCTCACTTGAGATTAAAAGTGAAGAAGCTATGAAGCTGTAAGTGCTGGTCATGATGAATACCCAGGGAGACCTCAGGAAAGAAGGTTGGTTGAGAAAAATATATCCTGGACTCTAGTGAACTAGGAGCTTAAATGTAAGTTCTAAACATTTTGTATTTTTACAGGAAATCAGCAAAATTATGTGGAAATATTTGGTTTTAAAAAGTAGCCAATTTAAAGAACAAATTCCTCACAGGAAGAGCATCTGCAAACTACCAGGAAAAAATGTGAATAGGAACTCCAGAAAGTGTAGAATAACTTATTTGGGAAAAAAAGTAAAACTCTTCTGAAAAGGCAATTGGGGAGGGAAGGGTTGAGTGTWAAGACTGCTTTTTAATTCATCTTGAATAATTTTCTATGTCCTTCAGCAGTTTCATATCATCTCTTAATGGTGAAACACAGTTAGTCTGAATTCAGACATCTATGCACTGTTTTTACATTTCTAACAAGTAACAAAAATATAAACTAAGTGCCAACTGCTTATTAGTGAAATACTGGGGTTATGTGTTGAAATAGATTAAAACAGGACCAGAAATACAATAAAGTGACAATTCTAGCATTACCGTAAGTTTAAAAATGCCTGTTCTTTTTTTAAACTCCTCTAAAAACAGCAAGGTCGGGGAAAATTATAGAGGTGTTAACATTGGAAACACGGAGGAATTTCATAGTATGTAAAATATGAGCAATAGCTAAGAGTCCTGAAATGCAGTTCATTGTGATGTTTAGCAAAATTAGACACTTCATCTATGCTGCAGTACTGAATGAGAATCCTTTGGGGCTAAATCTTCTTGCACTTACCCAAGGGTGTAGCTGATCAAAATCTGACACACTTTTTAAACCTTGTTTTTTTCTGATACACAATGCAGAGCAGTTGAAGTGAAAAAGCTGAAGTGTTGGCACAGCGCCCTGTAGGCCACAGCTGATCCTGTGATTCAYGTCTTATGCACTGGGTCACTGTTAAATGCTTTTCTATCTCCTTGTACACAGCCTACTTAAGGATTCTTTTTCTTTCCTTTATGAATACCCATCTACGGTGCAGCAGCCCTTGTTGCGGATCTCACAAAATCTAAATACAACCATTGCCTCTACATCTAACAACAAAGCTTGACTGCTGTTCATTGGCTAATCTTCATTAAAATAGCCATGAGATATTAGGGCCCTCATAGGGGCAAGAAAATCTTTTACTTGTATGAACATTCGGATTCCTACTGTCATGTGAAACCTCTGCAAAAGAGAAGCTGCTGTGTTGTATACTCCAGAAAGCAGTTGAAAAGATGGGGAAAGGGATTGCTTTTCTCTCTTGGTGAAAACAAGCCCTTTATTCTGAAAACCATATTAAGAGGGCACAGAAGCATTGACTTTGAGAGAGGACTAGCAAAGGAGAGTCGCTGCAGGCAAGGCAAAATGAGAAGTTGCCCCCACTGGTGCAACTTTTCATCATTGCTTGGAAACATCACTTGTGGTCAGAGTAAAAAAATTCTGAAATTGCAGTGCTGAATGCTGTGCTGTTACCTATTCCATGATGGCTCCTGGACATCATAACACTTTCMTCATTAAGTTTTTCAAGTTTCCCARTTATTGTCTCTGAAGAAGTACCTCATCTGACACTTTTGGACCGTTTCATTGGAGTGATCTGGTTTCTGTGCTCTTCCAAAGCCTGTTTTTGTTCATGCATGGTATTAGATAACATGTTTACATTCTGTTCCAAATTAAGATCCTTATTATACTCTGTGCTCCAGTGTCTCAGAATTAGTCTTGTTTAGTACCTGATTTTTATACGTCTGTACARAATCACAGAATGGTTGAGGTTGAAGTAACCTCCAGAGATCATTTGGCCCAGCACTGTTCCTCAAGCTGGTCCCTGTACRTCAGGTTGACCAGGACTATATTCAGGTTTATTTTGAGTGTTTCTAAGGACAGAGAACCTACAACATCCCTGAGCAGCCTGTCACAATGCACAGTAAAAAGTCATTTCCTGATGTTCAGAGAGAATCTTCTGTGCTGCAGTTTGTGCCCATTGCCTCTGCTCCTGTTACTGGAACCACTGACAAGTGCCTGGTTCTGTCTGCTTTGCGCCCTCCCTTGAGGCAGCATTTTTCACCTCCCAAATAATGCAGTGCTAACTGTCATACATGGTTTCAGTTTTAAATAATCCCTGTCATCAAGTCTCCTTTCCTGACCTAAGTATAGACACTGTACATGTTTCTTAATTCTACATTTTCTGTAGATGTTTTCAGTTGTCATCTGCAACAGTTGAAGAAATCTCCATACACTAAGTATAGACAGTTCTGGTGAGAARTAATTCCACTCTGAATTTTCATTGGTGGTTTGAACATTTGCCCATTTTCTTAGTGCTTTTTGTCCCTTTTCTCAGTAACTTCTATAAGTTAGTTGAGACTATCTGTTTGTTGGAAGGCTTGTGCCTGATGCTTCATACTCTTTCTTGCCTCATTTACCAGTCCTTCAGTATATTYCTTTCAGGCTCCTCTGCTGCTCTCKCTGTGATAGTGTTCATTAGGGTGRTATTTGCCATCTACAGTACCATAACCCACTGTCTTCTGTGATGGGTTTTCCCCCATGTGTAGTTGTAATGATGCTGGAAAAACCCTCCCGTTTATAACACTCCCCCTTCCAGCCTTTCAGTGATTGTCCACAGTTGCTTTCTGCACCTYGTAGCTAATATGAACATGATTAAAATGCATTCAAAATCTTCATTGTAGTGAAGGTCCAAAACATGCTCAGTCTACTACTATTAAATACTGATTTACTGTGTTTTTCAGAGGTTTCCCAGTGGTTTTGGCTTTGTGGGCTTTATTTTAATGGACATATGCAGTGGAACAGTATCGGGGGGATAATGTGCAGTATCTTTATTTTTTGAAAGTGCAATAATGTACTTCGTGCTTGTAGGACATTGCTTATTACCAAGCCTTATCTGCTGAACAATTGCAGACAGAAGCTGCTAAAATTCAACCCAGCACCTCAGCCCCCCAGGAGTTTTACGAACCAGGCTTAGAATCACCTGCTAGTGCCAAATTGGATGATTTGCAGCGTTCTTGGGAAACACTGAAAAATGTGGTAAGTATTTATCTGGAGACTTTAAAATAATTGGCCAGGAATTATAAGGAATAAAATTCAAATAACTGTCTTAGCTTGAGTTGGCAAGAAAGGCCCAAGAATCCAGTTTATCCAAATACTGAGTCAGCACATTTCTGTATAGGTTTGTGGCATAATCATTCAATGTATGAAAATGGTCAGAGTTTTGATCAGATATTATAAATTTTAATTCCTTTCAGAAGAAAAGTAGTTTTTATGGGGTATTAAGAACTATGTGTCTGGTAAATGGTGCCATCTGTGTTTGAGTGCATGAAATCTAAAATAACACCTGAGAATGTGCATAGGTTTTCCCTATGCTTTATTAAAGTCCTTTTTTTTTTTTTTTTAAGCAGCAGAGCCTAGAATTTGACTGATGAAATTTAAGCAAATAAATATTTTCAATATTTGCTGGATAATTTATATTCTTGAAAACTCGTTCCAGTTTTTCTGCTTTATTCTCTCAAGCCTAGGGAAATACGAGGCAGACTAAACAGTAAATCCTGTGTCAGAGGTTAGAATGTATACCTTCTGTTCTTCTTCAGATCAGTGAAAAGCAGCGCACACTCTATGAAGCTCTTGAGCGTCAACAGAAGTATCAGGACACACTCCAATCTATATCCACAAAAATGGAGACCACTGAAATCAAACTAAATGAGAGTTTGGAACCAGCCAAAAGCCCAGAGAGCCAGATGGCAGAACATCAGGTAAAACCTTGCATGTGAAGAGTAGCGGGAGAGCGCACATTGCCTGCGTATCTTTCATTCTGTTCTTTAGACAGTGCAGTTCTTCATGGCTACATACCTCAAACAGAGGCAATTTTGTGTGAACCTTCTTTGTTAACTACTATGTCTCGTCTTTCTGGGCTTCCTACTGTTCTAAACATTGTATGATGGGCATTTTTTTAATGAGGAGCCTTTTTAGAAGAAATAGATCATAAGAGTTTGTTTTCAGCAAAACAAGATTGTTTCCAATGACACCTACACATACTGTTCTTCAGTATCAGAGCTGAAGAATATTTATAATGTTGYCAAATTTGATAAGATCATGACCAATACTGATGTATTGTGTATTGACCAAAATAAAATGTTCACCTTGTTAAAYAAAACAAACAAACCAAAGCACACAAAAAGTCCCTCACAGCGGAATTCTTGAGAAATAGTGCTCTGAATAGTAAGAGAATATCAAATAACCTATCTGACATATGCCTAAGCTGTAATCACCTAAGCCTTTTACGTGATAGCTTGAATCTATCTGGTGGGGCCAGTTCTTATTTCAATAGAAGCTCCATTACTTGGAAAGGATAACCATTGGCTTTTGCAGCACTGTTTGATGTCCTTTGCATCCAGTGCACATATTCTCTCAGAGATCAAACTATCAGCTCAAAGGTATTGGTAGTGTAGCAACCTTTTTTAGGTATCTTGAAAACTGGTTCATAGGTTAAGAATGAGAGCAGGATCTTGTTTTACACCATGGAATAAATCTCTGAATATTTATATCTGTTACTGGATGTTCTTTGTCCAGTTTGAAAGCTTTGGGCTAGAAGCTAACTYGTGCCACTATCTTTTCTCTCACAAGCACACACTCAGTTACTTGTTCATTATCTTTATTGTAAATACTAGAATGCATGCASCTAATTTATTGAAAGAATAATTCTGTATGTATAATATATCCAGAATAATTCCTTCTTGTGATAATGTCTGAAATTCAAGATAGGTAGTTAAATCCATATTTAAGTAATCAGATACACGATCCTAGCTTAAGCTTCTAAAGGCAGGACTCAGTCCTTTGGAATTCTGTCTCTACCATACCAGCAGTGATAYTCTGCGTTACTCTGTGTTCCTCATACTCCCCCACGAAAGTTGTCTTGAATTTTATATTTAGTCTTGAGTATTATATTTAGTCTATGCCTCCTRAAATACTTTCTTCTCACTGGTAAATGAGGCAAATGCGTTGTCTGCTCTCATTTCTAAATAGGCTTTGATGGATGAGATTTTAATGCTGCAAGAAGAAATCAGTGAGCTTCAGACATCATTAGCCCAAGAGCTTGTTTCAGAGCCACTGGATGCAGAAGGTGCTGATCAGATGGCATTGCAGTCCACCCTCACGGTCTTRGCAGAAAGAATGGCCACAATTCGAATGAAAGCATCAGGAAAACGACAGCTATTAGAGGTACAAGAAAGGAACATCACCAATATTCTTAGTCTCCATAAAAATGTAGTTTTCAGTTCTCTTTATTTCTCATGATTCCATTCAATAATGATGATTATTTTTTTAGTGAGCCCCTCATCTTAATGTGATAAGTAGCCAGAAAGATCTTGGAAACACTCCTTTTTTTATAGGTGCCAAGTTCCTTCTGGCTATATATAGCTGTATGGCTATATATTTAGATATATACACATATATRTGTGTATGTGTGTGTATAAATAAAGTAATGAAGGGCGGATATTAAGAGTCATGTTATCTGCTGTAAACTTGTGAGGAGTCATCTCTCCAAGCTAGGAGACAAGAGAAGAAGGAACACTTAAGACAAGAAATAGTTCCTCTTCCAAATCATTGTGGTGTTGTCTACACGCATCTTCCTAGTGATTTGCATGCAACTTTCTTTCATGGAAGATGCACTATTTTACTTGTCTACCAACTTTAACAAAAATCCTGTAATACTAGGGGGATATTTAAAARCCCTTTACAAATAGGAATGTTGCTGCATATGTTATACAAGTGAGAAAATGTAGTCATGCTAAAGATGGTTAGAGTTCAGCTACTTTGAATAATGCAGGGCAGCTTTATTGCTGCACTTCTAGGAACTGCAGCAGTGAATTTACAAACCAAACAAGTGCTGCCTTAATGTTTTCCAGCATCAATTGATTCTGAGAAACAGAGTGAGAATTGACTGGATGGATGGATCTAAGGTGTGGTGCTTAGTTGCCAGCTGGAGTTAAACCAAGATACTGGATTAAGGAGAATCTCAGGGTGCTTCAGCTGCTTTAGTTCTGTCCAGTCACCTGGGACAGTGAAAAGGTCATTAGAAAATATTTTTGTTACTCTTAATATAACAAAATTTCACTGTTTTTCCTTCTCAGAAGAAAAACAGCTTTAAATTAAAAATGAGGGTTTAGAAATAGAATAGGGGATCTAGCTGTTTATATTTGCACCCCATACAATATCTAACTTCTTGGTAGTACTTGGGAGATGCTAACTAATAATTTCAAGATAAAGCATGAGTCAAATATATTACTCTTAATTTTGGTTAGGATTCTGATAATTACATTGATACAATACCACGTGTATTCCCTAATAATTATAGTTAGGAAATGTATATGGTATGTAGACAACAGTCAGTAATTTAACCTGTGTACTTCATAGCTCTGATTTCACAGATAAAATGTTCCAGAACACCSCAGGGAAGTAAATGTAGAAATAAAGGCAGAACAGGTAATGAAAGTGTTTTGTTACAGAGAGTGTGGACTGGTTATACTGTTCTTTCTCTGGATCTAATTGAAGTAACTAGCATTTGAGAACTATTCATGTCTCGATTATTTAAGATACCTAACAACTATTACTTTTTAATTTTTCTATTGAAATTGAGCATGCAGAAAACCTGTGCAAACACTTCCCTGTGTGAGGAAGTTGCCCTGCACATTTGAATTTGAATTTCCTTRCAAAGTGCTGTAGGTCAACCCTGCCAGCAGCCAAATGCCCACCCTCACTCCTCTCTCCTGTGAGATGGGTTAAAAATAGAAGGCAGACAAAAGGACTCATGGATCAGGATAATGACAGCTTAAACAGGGTAAGGAAAAGCTGTGCATGTAAGCAAGGAATGAGGAACTTATTCACTACTACCCAATCAGCAGGCAGATGTTTAGCTACTTTCCTGGAAAGCTCAGCATGTGTTTCTTGGGAAGACAAACACCATAACCACAGATGCCCCTTCCTCCCTTTCCCTAGGGTTTTATTGCTGAGCATGATCTCATCTAGCATGGAATATCCCTTTGGCCAGTTCTGATTCGCTGCCCTGGCTCTTTCCCCTCCCAGCCTTTTGCCCACCCCCAGCCTACTGGTGATTTTGAGGGCAGAGAGAAAGAAAGCCTTTGTGCTGTGTTCAGCAGTAGCCATARCATTGCTGTGTTATCAGCACAGATTTAACCACAGCTGCAAAGCAMTGCACAGACTGCAATGTAGTTAACTCCATCCCAGCCAATACAATCTTTTCCCCTTGTTCCATAATATTTGCACCGTGCTTAGGTTTCACATTATCTGATACATCTAAGGATCCTCTGACCATCCTATTCATTTTCTTTTTCCAAAAATCTCCTCTACTCTCTCCAGAAYTYAGTACCTCTYYTGTACTATGGAGCTCAGAACTGGAYRTAGTACTCCAGGAGTGTACTCACCAGTGTTAAATACAGGGGCAGGATCACCTCCCTCATCCTGGTGGGAACACTCCTAAAGCACYCCCAGTCACWACTGGCATTCTTTTCCACAAGGGTGCATTGCTGGGTCATTTTCAACATGGTGTCCAGGAGCCCCAGGTTCTCTTCTGCGATTCTGCTTCCCATCTGCTTGGCCTCCAGTTTGTACTGGTGCCTGGGGTTGCTCTCCTGCAGGTACAGGGCTTCACACTTTCCTTTCTTTCTGTCAGCTCCTTTTTATAGCCTTTCAGGATCCATCTAGATGACAGAATAACCCTCTACCTATCAGCCACTCCTCCCATTTTGTGTCATCAGCAAACTTGTTAAGGMTCATTACTGGCCACTCACTCAGCTTTGTGCCACTGGTCACCATCCCCTGGCTGCAGCGGTTCAGACAGTTTTTAAATCCATATGGAACAATTAAAGGATGACCAAGACTTGCTGATCACTCCCTGCCTTTCCAATGGATGGACCAGCAGATCGATGGACCTGGGGTGTCTGTATTGCTGCGATGCTGATGCTGCAGCAGCCTCTGGACCTTAATGTCCTTCCACACCCCATGGCTCAGGGATCCTCTGAGAAGCCAGAGCAGGCAGACAGCTCTTTAGGCTTCTCTTTACCTATGTGACTATAACAAAGGCCCAGCCATACTTTGTTTGGTCCTTGAAGTACCCCTCTTCAGCCTCTCTGCAGAGTAACACTGTCTAACAGCCTGCTGCCAAAAAAGGCAGAGCTTCTCTCCTTTCCCTGCAGCCCATTCCCAAMTGTGTGCATTCTCTTTCTTCATGTACATCTTTCTCCCTAAGCAAATTGTGCTGTACTAATTGAGCAAACTSAATCAGTGTGGGAGGAAACCCACAGGAGAGCAGCAAGAGGAGGCAGAAAAGACCTCACCTTTAGAAAGCTGTAATAGCAGATTTCTACTGGGAAAGTTTGAAATACAGTGACTGAAGTGTGTGAAACAAAATTTCAGTTGTCAGAAAAGCACGCTCAGAAAGAAATTATATTTTGTAAGAGAAAGGTCTTACTATGGCTTCAAAATGCTGTGTAGGATTTGTGCAAAACGGAGAGGAAAAACTTTTGAAAAGTGAGTTACAGTTTGTTTMTCCTAAAAAGTAGAATATAATTTGTACCTCTAGGAAAAACTGAATGAGCAGCTCGAAGAACAGCGGCAAGAGCAGGCTCTTCAAAGGTACCGCTGTGAAGCTGATGAGCTTGACCACTGGCTACTCAGCACCCGAGCAACACTGGACACCACTCTGCTTCCTGCCGAGGAACCTATGGAYATGGAAGCACAGCTGGTAGACTGCCAGGTAAAATATTAAGACCATTACTGAGTTGAATGAGCCAGCATATTTTTGAGAAGACGTTTCTGAGCTCCTTAGCATCTTCTATATGYTCCGTTCGCTTCCTCAAAGATTTGTGAAACAAAATATAGCCTGTTCTTAACTTCTTRTTAAAGATTGCAAACAGTGCTTTAGAAAGCACAGGTGAAAGCACAGTGGTAGGAAAACAAAATGTTGTGAGTGCAGGAAGATTTGAAGTTCTACATCTTTCAGATGTAGTTTTGTTGAGCTAAAGGTGTATTTTCTTCACTTACTGTTTTTGCTCCCCTCAAACTGGAGTTGTTGAACAGCTCACCTGATAGGTATGAAAACACCTGCAATGTACTTTCCTACCTGTTCCAGCTGAAGAACATACTGGCAGTGGTGGATGAGGTAGCCAGTGATGGCTGGGGTTGTGTTTTCTTCAGGAGTAATCCTTATATACATGTAAAAGTGAAGGGTAATCATCACTATTTACTGGTTTTATGGCTTGAAGGTAATCGACTCAGAGTACCAGAACAACCGAAGAAAGACRTGTTATAAGTTAATGCAAATACTTTTATTAACAAGATTGGATGAGTCCTAATATCCAGGTTTTCAAATCAGTTTTCCATTTTTAAATGATAGTTTAGAATTGTGTGATGATTAAAATTACAAGAGAGACAAGAGACAGATGGACAGAAAAGCCCTTTTCTATGTCAAGAATGAGGATCTCTACTATTCTAGGATAAATGCGAGTTAAATTCCATGGAAGTCTGAATTTTCACTGATGCTTCATTATTGGAATTTTCAGTCTGTTCAGTSTCAAGAATTCTTTCATCACGTGTCCTTGAGAGCCCTTAGCTGTATGTAGATAAGCCCTGTGAACTTTGGAAAGCAGTATTTTTTTTTAATATACTCTGTAGGAAACTCAAAAGGAAAAGTTAACTTTGTAGAAAAGTTAATACTGCTGTTCTGTTGCTGCTTCTTAAAACCTTAATGCAGCAAGTTTTCTATATTTCTTCCACTTTTTAGAGACTCTGCCCATCTTATTCTGCACACATTGCCTTCAGGAGAAAAATTTTGTATGTTCATACTTGACAGTTGCTATGGAAGCAAAAGAACTTGATGTCAGGCTAGGTTTTTGAGCAAGACCTGTTTGAGCGTTGAGTCTGGAAGATCAAAATATGCACTATGTCTCTAATACATGAATAGTTAATGGAATGTCAGGGAAGTAGCTTTTGAGAATAAACATGCCACAGATTTGTCACTTTAAGTCTCTCTTTAGACTAAAGAGGATTATACAGAAATCCTTAAGTCCGTCATGCACCAATCAGAAAGAGCAAATAGTGAGAAGAGAAGCTTATCAACACAGCCAGAGCAACACATAGGAGGAGGTAGGGAGCACTTGACTACATGTCAATGAAAGAAGAGGAAAGAAGTAACTCSAGCTGCGTGCTTCACTTCTTGTCATTAATGGATGTCAGTCTAGCTTCTTAGCCACTCTTACCTTTAACATGCAAATAAAGAGCATCTTCTCTAAAACAAACTATTTGTTTCAAGTAACTTTTTAATTTCCTATTTTGAAAAAGTTTGCAAACTGAAATGGCAAATGCAAACATTTGCAAGCATATTCTAAAGGACTCTGAACGGGACTGGAAGGCAAAGCAATGCTAACCTGACTTGCTCTTAGTTTGGCAACGGGTGAGATAGGCCACAGGTCGTCTTGCCAGAAGGCGTGACAGGTACTGGAAAATGTATGAATTTGGGTCTTTGTTTTTGCTGCTGCAGAACATGTTGGTTGAAATAGAACAGAAGGTGGTAGCCTTGTCAGAGTTGTCTGTGCACAACGAGAACTTGCTGATGGAAGGGAAGGCTCACACCAAGGACGAGGCAGAGCAGCTGGCTGTGAAGCTCAGGACACTGAAGGGCAGCCTTTTGGAGCTGCAGAGAGTGCTCCACGACAAACAGATCAACATTCGGGTGAGTGGCTCTTTCCAGCTGTTTTCCCTGTGGGCAAGGGTTTGCAGATTTCGTAGCAGTTTTATGCAAATAGGATGTCTTGGTGAAAAAGAGTGAAAGTGTTGCACTGATTCAATTTGAGTTATTCATCTTAGTTAGTGAACAGAATTATAAACAGAAATAAAGAACTTCCTAGAAGGCTTTACTTGATCGTTCTCATGTTTACAGCACTGGTTTATGGTAAAACTATCCTTACCTCACTGTCTTCACCTGAAAGGAGAATAGTAAAATAGATAGATTAGTGTCTTGGTCTGGTTAATTCTATTCCTCGGTCCCTTTAGATTGTGTATGGTCTGGGGCAGGATTGTTCCCCCCAACAGAAGAATGATCCTAAATATGTACAGTGGGCAAAGCACAGTGAACAGATAACATGAGGGAATGTTTTTAAATATGGCTAATACATGGCAAAATCATTATACCAAACAAAATATTATATAAAYCAAAGTTCATTWAACCTCRGCCATGCCCTAGATTTCTATTCCTRGTAGCTTTGGTCTACTCATTGTTGCTAACTCATTGTRTTTAACAGTTGCTTTTGGTCATTCTTTAGGTTAAGCTAGCATGTGGAGAACCGAATGCATACAAGAAACCCAACCATGTAATGTGTCTGACTGGTTTTGAATTTGCTTGCCCTGCTGTGACTCCCCCCTCCCTTTTCTTTTACTTCTTTTCTTGGCTTTGCTGTGCAAATTAAACATGATAAGCTTCAAAGATTTCTGGCTTGTAATGCAGATTAAAGTCTACTCAGAGGTTAGCTTGAAAAGTCACTTGATGTTCTAAGAACTATTTTTAGTCCAAAGGAACTGCATGGCTTTAAAACATAAGGTAGTTTCTCGAAAATAAAGAAATAAAAAAGAAAGGAAACCCCCAGGTATTTGTTCCTATTGCCTTTAAGATGTAGTATAACTTTAATGTTATTCTTGCATATGAAACCGTATGATTAGGTAAATGAAAAGTTAGCAGCAGCATGYAGGCACATGGTACTTTGTTCTCATATATTACCTGTGAAGTGAAAGGGCATCACAAACTTCTTTACTAAATCTTAAAATATTTTGAGCATTTTAAAATGCAGTGGTTTTATTTTAGTTCGCTTAAACTCTTAAAAACAGATCTTTGGATGGATTTCTAATATCTAAAATAACAACAAGATAATTTCTAGATGTAGAATATGAATCATTTATTATGGTGCATGAATGCAAGTCTCAAGTTTCTTTATGAAATTCAAGCCTTTCTTTGATGTCACTTAGAGATCATGTAAGAAAACAGACATAGGCAGTATAACAGCCTCTCGTCCTTACTGAGCAATTATTTCAAGTTCTGTTATGTCATTTCCCAAACAGTGGACTGAGGCCAAAWGCATCAGATGCACCAAAATGCCTAAACTGTATCTGCTGCCAGTATTAACCCTGAGAAACATAACAAGCTAACAGCACTGTTGTTCATGCATGYAGAAAACTCAGACTTTTACATGTCTCCAGATGTTCTGATAACCTTTTAATTGCCCAGAGGCATAGACCAGCRTGCTCCCAAAGGAAGGAACCTCCCAAGTTGCACTGGAAGACTAACCATTGTAAAGACTGAGCTATATTTTCATTAAAGCATATTTCAGCTTATGTGTTATTCCTGTAGCACAAGGCTTTTTAAGAGYCAGTCTGAGATTCTCTGACTTTCTTGCAGCAATTTCAGTTTTGATTCCAATTTTAGTTAATTTGAATTAACCAATTAATTAATTAATCACTAATATGGAAAACATGACTTGGAGACTAACTTTATTCAGAAAATAAAGTAGTGAAACTAATCAGAAACATGCTGGAACAGGAGAGTTCCAGACTATACTATCTCCAAAGGTAGCACTTTGAAACAGGTACACGATATCGTGTCTRTTACTTTTTTTTTCTCTGGTTTAGGGGCAATGAAACAAAACAGACTCCTAAAATAAAGAAGTAGTAGAATGAATTCTGCATTAAAAGCTCCCCAAAAAAACAGATAGTGTTTCTTTGCTTTTTACTCCAAAGGAGGTGTGGGGGAGGAATGACGCGTTTCAAAACAAAAATTACGCCTATATTTCTGAAATCCTTTGAAAKAACAATTTCATCACCATCTTCTTCAGGGATTTTCCATTTATTTCTATTCTTGACTGGACAGTAGTGCCTGAGAATGACAGGTTTAAGCTTGTATTTCCATGACTGTTTAAAGGAAATGTTATACAGTTCCCTTCAGACAGAATTCAAATGAAAATGCAACCGTATCTTTTTCAAACTTACATTCTGTGATGTGACAGCAATATGTCTGGTTCACAAATCCTTTTGATCTGAAAAGTATGTACAATGGCATATTTGCAAAACARCATTGCATCAACAAATGCCACAATMCCTTTTACWCTCTTTGCTATTGCAGGAACTATGAGACTATTGTTTATTTGTCCTGGYATAATTCCAAAATTGTAGTTTCTCAGTCCTCTTCCCAGAGAAAATGAGACCCAAAATGTAACTGAAACCAACCAGCCCACCCAAATGCGAAGAAGTACTAGATATTGTTCTCTAAAAATATTTAGAAGTTGTATAGCTCTAGGTAGTCCCAAGACTATATAAAAAGATGCAGATTTTTTTCCCCTACATTTACAGATAGATTGTCTTGTTTTCTCTCTCATAACAGAAAAGCTAAAATTCCAGACCCTCTTTGCCTCTCACATGTTATTTTCTTTGCCCAATCTGACATTCTATAATAACATTGTTCACACTCCAACTACGTCATCTTTTCTAGAAACTTGTTCCTGCAAAGTAAARTATCACTGTTTACCTGTAAACGGAATCCTTAGTAAAAAAAAAAAAAAAATATTTTATAAAGCAAGGGCTAATGGTTCTTTCCAGCTCCAGATACTTCTTGCTTGTTTTCCTCCTCTTACAGTAGATATCCTCTAACACTAATCAGTCCTTTCAACTTCAGTACACTCATCATCACCCARATTGAAATCTTACACCTTAACTTCTACTTCACCTTACTTAGGAAAACTGCTGTTTCAGTGGCTGGTGCCAGGGACACTGGCAGAGGTCCATCTCAGCTGTTGGCACAAGGAACACCAGGTGAAGCAAGGAGGATTTCYACACCCAGCTTTGCCCTGCTGGTCCCTGTCTGATTTGAGAAACMTCTCTGGAAGGCAGAGTCTGTGTTTTGGAGAGCCTGTTGTTGAACCAACCGGCACTCTTAGTCTATTTATAATAAAAGTTGAATCATGAGCATAATATGAATTCTACAAAAATGAAACATACAGACCAAATGGGAGAGGTATTAAGCCCCAGCTTTAGATCTCAAAACTTTCAAAAAATCCAAAAAGGCGCAAGCTTTACAGTCATGATATGACTGCAAGTAATATTAAATAAATCCAGAGAGATGTGTCCATCTGACTAGCCAGACCTACAAGTCTGTCTTTAACATAAGGCCAAGCATGTTAAAATACCTAAATTTSAATACACTGACTGCTAAAACTACTTAAACGTACAACCAGCATGGACTTTGGAAGTCAAGAAGTTAATAAAACATTTTTTTTGAGCTGTTAAGGCATTTGTTCTTTTTTGCATTGCTTACAAAGAAAGCTTTTCTAGTCACTCATGTTGGAAAAGCTTAATGATAGAAGTATGAATTGAAGGAACTGTTTTTTTTGCTGTGTTGTTCTAACATTCTGTGGTTTGATCTCTCTTACTTTCTCTGCTGTCCATATGACCTGCTGTTAACTGAGTGTGTTTCTGCCAACTGTGGATAGAGTGGTAAATAAACATTGACCAGAATGACAACCAGAACTTTATCCTTTCCAGTTAAACAAAAAAAAAAAAAAAAAAAAAAAAAAAAAAAAAAAAAAAAAAAAAAAGATTCAAAACCTGGCAGAAAAAAAACACTGAATCCCTGCATTGCCAGTTAAAGCTGTACCCTCCTTTACAGATCAAGACTATTTTTCAGAAGCAGAGCAGTCTTTAGAAACGCATCAGTCCATGTTCTCTGACCTCTGGTCTCGATTCKGCAAAGTGCAGTAATGCATGTTTATTTTTACATTTTTAGGGATGCTTTTCTTTCTGGTAACCAAAACCAGTAAAAGTCAGAAATCTAAAGTCATTGCTTACTTCATGAGCCAGCAGCTTGAGAATTGTGAGGTGGTTTAAGTAGATGAGCTGGACTTGCCAGCTCTCTAATAATGTAAGAGATTTTTTTAAGTCTTAWTTTCTCTTTTTTAAAGCAGGGATCTTTACAAGAAAAGGAGGAGAGTGATCTGGACTTTGTTTCCTCACAAAGCCCCAGTGTTCAAGAATGGCTGGCACAAGCAAGAACTACTCGCTCACAGCAGCAGCAGAGTACCCTGCAGCAGCAGAAAGTTGGTGTTTTGCATTTCCTTTACTCATATCTTTAGATTGCTTTTGATATTATAGCTGAACGACTCTCGTTAATATTTCCACTGAAATACTAATTTTTACATTGTTTCTTACTCACTGCTTTTGTAATGATGCATCTGAGTTCACTATCTTATATCTGTTAACGGTCAGGCAGACCAGACTTCSTGGGTGACCATGGTCAGTTGACCTAATCAAGTCTGCACTTCTTTTATTCATCAATACAATAAAATTGAATCAACACTTTAACTTACTCTAAGGAGAGATGATAATATTCAAAATAATAGCTGTCTTCATAAAAGCAAAGATACACATATTACATGATATATGGTGTTGTACCATTTGCAGATATTCTCACTAGGGTGGGTTCCAGAAATGCATTGCATTAGTTAATTAATTCATAAATCAAATTTGTGTACTCAAATTTTATGTGTCCCTTTCTGGAGATTTTTGACCACTTTTGGTGCTCAAGCAAACCATTTCAGAAGTAGCTCAGCTAACTTTGCATGACAGTTAAGCAAGGTAGACGTATCCTTCCAAGGCAAAACCAGTTTGAGATTTGTTCTGTTTTTCGTAACCTGCTGTGCTAGGAGCTGGAGCAAGAGCTAGAAGAGCAGAAGAATCTGCTTCGATCAGTAGCATGCCGTGGAGGAGAGATCCTAACACAGCAAGGCTCTGCTGAAGGCCAATCTACAAGGTGTGTGTTCATGTGTTATCCTGAAAAGTAAATTTCTACGACTATGCTTTGTCATTCTTGTATTTATGTTCTTRTTTTACCATTTTTTTACAACACCTAGGATGCTGGAGTCCTGGCTTATAATGCAAGGGTTTGATAATACAGTTATCAAACACAAACTGTTTGTGTTTCACAGTTTACCAAAGCTAAACACATATGCTTCTCCTGCATTAAAATATGAAGGTATGTCTGGCATTTTGAGGAAGGAATTGAGGAAGGAGTCAGACAAAATATTTATTTTAAGTCATGTTTTGAAGTAAAATCTCTTTATTGGTTACATTTCAATGTAGTATATATTCAGTCTGGTTTGGGTTTTTTTTAASTTATTATGGGTACTTGCAACTCAAACCAATTTTTTAGACGGTACATTTTACTCCATCAGACAAGAATTTCATGCCGTTCAAACCAGCCTTTCTCTTATTACGTGAAAAAAAAACCCCAAACCAGCAAGTCAAAGCTTTAAAGAGTAGAACTTAAATTAAGTGGAATTTCCTAATGAAAAATTCTAACCTTCCATGGTTATAATTTTTGCATTTGTTAAATCTTTACACATCTTCCCATTCAGTGAGAAGCCTGATGTATTCTCTGAGGAATTAGTCTTGGAGGGTGAGAAGCCATCATCTGAAGAACAGATGAAGAGGAAATGGGAAAGCCTAAACCAGGAATTCAGTACCAAGCAGAAACTGCTCCAGAAAGCTTTGGAAAAAGAACAGCTGGTAGCTATTTATCATTTCCCTTTCCATTTTCTCTTTAAAAGCAGTTGTCACAACAAGAGGTACAATATGTAAATGCATTAAGGTGCTGTGGTTAATGCAYGGGATATGGAACAATTAATTTTTATGACATCTTTAAAAACTGTTAAATAGTGGCACCAGCACTGCTCATGTTCAAAGTGATTTGAATTGCACTACCATCAGGTTAATGAACTAGAAAGGAAGAAGGAGCTCAGACAAAATGTTTATCTACCTATCTAACTCAGGACAACTCGTTAACAAATCATTCTGCTGGAACTGACCAGTACTGTGGCAACATGTTAGAGGAAAACTGTTATTTTCTGTTTKAATTTTTTGGCTACATTCAATTCTTGAGCTTAGTGGATAACGAATTTCAGGCACAGAATTTCTACTGAAAGAAACAGGGATTAATCAATTAAACTGGGGACAATCCAAAATCTATACTAACATACATTTTCCATTTTATTYTTAATAGACCCAGACCCACTCTTCTTTGTATAAAACTCCATTAATCAGCTTCCAGAGTTCTAAATACCTTGTAMAAATTAAACTGTAGTTAATATTTTTGGTGAAAAATAGTAATTTTTAATTCTGGCTGAAAGTATTTTTCCTGCATTTCTGGTGAACCTTCTGTTGAGAAACATTTATTCAAGGTATTTATGATATGGAGCATTTGTGGGAGGACTGTGAGCTGGTGATAGCCTCAGTCAGCAGGGAATCTGTACAGCTGAATTTTGTGCCCTACATATGGCAGATCCATCCTAATTAGTACTTCTCTCTCAACAGCTTTATAGCAGACCAAACAGACTGATACCTGGAATGCCTTTGTACAAGGAGGAGGGACAGGATGAAGACAAATCCTTAGTGTCACCAGTGTTGGTTGAATTGAATCAGGCCTTTGAAGATGTCTCATCTGAGGTAAATTTCAATTGTCTTTACACCTGTCCTTCAGCAAAGCCACATGTACAATCAAGACTCCTYCAGCTATGACCTGGAAAATCCAGGCCTTTCCCAAATACTAGAAGTTAGAAAGACTGTCTTGTACTTCTACTCTGGACTTCCCTGGTTCCTTTTTCTCAGGCTGGACGGGTGGATGAGACCCTGTATCTTGAACAGAAGCTGTATGATGGGGTCACAGCCACRTCTGTGTGGCTGGATGGTGTGGAAGAGCAGGTCTTTGTGGCTACAGCTCTGTTGCCAGAGGAAGAAACAGAAACATACCTCTGCAAGCAAGAGGTAAGGAATCCATGAATAGTGAATGTCATTTTATGTGGTGTTTAGAAAAAAAGTATTAGAATCCTGGGTAAGTGACATGTCACTGACATAAATCTCTGTGTAACTGCAGCATTCTGCTGCTGGGAGAAGTAAATTTACTGACAATGTAGAGAATACTGCAGATATCATAGACTCTTTCTTCTGTTTAACTCTTCTCTAAATATTATCAAACACCATGTTGTTAAAATTGAAACAAAATGAAAAAGGGAGGAATTCTCTGGGATATTGAAAAAGTACAAGTTCATCAACATTAATTAGGGGTGAGAAAGGGGGGAAGAATAGAGTGGTGGGGGAGAGAGAAAGAGGCAATAGGACAAGGACTKCTTTAAACTAAAAGAGGAGAGATTCAGATTAGATATAAGGAAGAAATTTTTCAAAATGAGAATATGGAAGTKCTGGAAYAGGTTGCCCAGAGAAGTCGTGGATGTCYCACCCCTGGGAACATTCAAAGTCAGGCTAGAGAGGTCTCTGAGCATCCTGATTTAGTTGAAGATGTCACTATTTACTTCAGGGGGGTTGGACTACATGACCTTTAATCCAACCCAAATGTTCCTACGGTTCTACATAATTTTGTTCCTGCACAAAATTTTCCTTGGAACAGTCTGGAATCATTTGACTATCAGAGATAACTGTAGCTGCTATCTTTCTCTAGTGTGTGTGTATGCTAACAATGTAAAAAAGTCATGGCATCACTGCAAAACTGACAACAATTATGACAATGTTTGCCTGCTTTCTGGAATGTCTGATTATCACTTTTTTTTTCCTACAAAATCAGTCTCTTGCCAAAGAAATCAAAGACATAACAGAAGAAGTGGATAAGAACAAGAATTTGTTTGCTCAGATATTTCCTGACAATAGTGATAACAGGGTCATCATAGAAGACACTTTGGATTGTCTCCTGAGAAGACTGACCTTACTGGAGTCTGTGGTAGATCAGAGATGCCATCAGATGAAAGGACGGCTACAGCAAATTGTCACCTTCAAGGTATGAGACCCATGTGGTGGAATTTACAGGGGTGTATGTCAAATGGGGGTATAAAGACTCTGAATTTTTGGTACCAAATCAAAAGAACAAGGTTGTCATAGGTTTTTGTTTTTTTTAAAATCAAACTTCTCAGGCTATGCAAAATTTGATACCCCAATAATTACTCAAAATTTAAACTCTCTGCTAGAAGGTTTCTACAACTCATGCAGTTACTGTAAAGTGATAATTGTTCCATGCTGGCTTTGCATAAATTGTATTGTGGAAATATGAAAGAATTGTGATAAGTGGAGAAGTGTGCACTTTCAGAAAACTTTGTAACCAGAGTTCAGAAGTGCTTTCAGATCTTACTTGGTGTCTACCTTATCTCCTGTTACTATTTTCATTATTGTTATCATTATCATTTATATATAAAGCCCTTCAGTATGGTTTATTTTTAATTTAAAAACTCATAAATTAAAAAAAAACAAAAACTAAAAAATACTGTATTTGAGTTCAGATTAGGGTCATGGATTGTTAGTGCTAGATTTCCTTCCAAACTCTGTATTCTTTCCTCTATAGTCACCATTTTTTGATGAAAGACCTCCCTTTGCTGATGACAGYGAAGTTGATTAGAATTCATTGCATTATTCTTAGAGACTTTTAGTGTTTGAAATAATTACTGAATTTAAACATAAAYAAAAAATCAGTAATGCACCTCTTATGTAATGCTGAAAGTTTCAGAAAAATGTGCTGATAATTTTCTGTTGGCATGAATGCAAGAAAATGATTATATTTCAGCAAGTAATATTTATGTGTCCAGTCTGATAAAATATTCCAAAATTTTGAGCTAGTAGTCAGCCCTGTACCATGTGGAGGCCTTGTTTACTAATGTGTTATATTTGCTCAAGTTTGTAATTRAAACAGCTTGCCTTAAAAAGTAAGACCAAGCTTGTTTACAATCATATGTAGTTGAATAAACTGCACAAGAATAACATGCTTCTGTTAAATGAAGGTAATGACCCTTGGTAAATCAATTATCTAATTGGAAGGCAAAAGCAGAAGTGCATTCACTGGATATATTTTGAATAAGAATTGCTTTAGCTCTTAGCTCACAAATATCCAGCTGTGGATTTTCAGCAGTGTTAAATGTTTGCATTGGCTAATTATGGTGCTTTTCAAACAGGTTTTGCRCTGTAGTGCTGACCATGTCACATTTGGTGCTTTGAACATCTTGAAACATGGAATAATTTTCAATTGTTTTGTGCTGGGATTGGCTGTAATTTGTTGGTTTTGTCTCCTGTAGAATGATCTGAAGCTCATGTTTACATCGGTGGCCGATAACAAATAYTCAGTTCTACAGAAATTAGCAGAGGCAGCTGACAGACCAGAAACAGAGCAAATGCAGGTATTAACCACACATCTGTCAATTGGGGAGAGGGGAAGAGGTAAAGATTTTACCCAAAGTTTAATTTAAGGCAGTAATTAGCATTTCTTTGTCAGGAATGACCCGATTAATAATAAWTAATTATTTAGATGAAAAAATATACCCTGTTTTCTTGTTTCTGTTTTGCCAGTGATAAAAATGAATAACCAATGCTAAGGGTTACTTTTCAAAGATATTTCTTTTTACTTGCTACTGGTGCCAGTAGGTGCCTGAATAGAAGAAACTTATCCTTCAGCTAAACAGAAATACTGGACTTTATATACCGGACATTCAAAATTGGAAGGAGTTTATGTCTCCTGTATGAAAAAGAGAGGTTGCACTATGTGTTTCTTTTCTGTCTTTTGTGATGCCAAATATTGGCAAAAAATTATTTCCTCTATGATTAATTGAACTACCAATGAGGAAAACAAACGTAACAAAAGCAACTGAAAGTGTTTCTGAAGATCTCTCTTGACTGATAAAACATTCAAATTTGAAAGCATTAGTGTTTGTTCAGGATGTGATTAGGACCATAGAAATAAGGCTCTTAATCAGCCAGGTCATTTTAGTTACATGAAGTGGAAGGTTCATAAGTGTATTGTGCAAACTCCGTGTTACTGGAAGGAAGGAGTTCTGACTCACATATGTAGTTTAAGAATATTTGGATTGCCAGCTTCCAAGAAAGGGCCTCGACAGGGGACTTTTAAGGACAAATATCTACCTCATACTTCTAACTGTTATAATCTGCATCTGTTACCTCAGGAGAGACCTAGGAAAGCTTGTAGCTTCTATTGAAAAATCTCACCACCTGTATACATGATGTTCTAGCTCACCACCTGCATACACTGTGTCTATGTTCTTAGGCTGCAGTTTTCCAAATGAGAAAGGGGAGCTAAAAGCCTTTTTCCTTGACAGTAAATTTRGCCCTATCTCAGTCCTGAATAGGAACTATGCACACTCTCTGTTTTCATACATGGTTTCTGCTACGATGGGTGTTTGCTTCATGCTCAAAGATGACAGGAATGACTGTTAATAAAAAGAATTCTTTAAAAGACATTGTTACATCAAAGAAAAATTTCTTTGGGGCCTCTACTATAAAATTAAAAGCRTGTAAATTCACAGCAATGTTTGGTATAAAAAATACTAAACATAGTACTTTACATTATAATAAAACAGCTTGTTATTAAAAAAAAATACATATACGCTTATTTAACTTTAAGAAAAAAACTGGGGTCTCCCAAATTTAATTAATACATTCCTTTGTAGCGTTCTTTCAAATTTCAGCACATTGAAGGTCTGATTAATACTGCAAGCAGAAAAGAGTATGATCATAGGCCARCTACACTACTGTTATTAAAACTTCAAATTAATCAAAGTATTTTTCATGTACAGGTCATACTGCAGGCAGAAGAAGGTTTAAAGGAGCTAGATGCTGGAATCAATGAATTAAAGAAGCGTATAGACAAGCTACAGATTGACCARCCTTCTGTACAAGAATTATCTAAGATCCAGGTATGATTCATTAGTTCCATCCTAGATCTGTCAATCCTATCACCTGTCTCACTTGTGTTACCAAAAGAGTGCTGCTTTTTATTCTTCRTGAGGCAGGGATTGTTCAGAAAAATGGATTTAAAAGTATTTCTGTGTGTATGAAAGATTATGTTCTMCCTCAGTCACCTAGTTTTTCTATTTTTGCTTCTTCAGATTTTCCAACATCTCTGTTATGGGCAGTTTTAATTGTAAAAGTCTACAAAACCATGTTTTCTGTCATCCACTCCCTTTTCAAAGAGATGAAGTTAAGCATAAATGTGTCTCCTGAAGTTTCATCTCTGTTCTCACCAGTGTCTCATGATCTGTGGTTTAGTACTGTCTGATACTGTCATTAAAAAAACAGGAAGGGGGTAAAGGAGTATAGAGAGTGAAGTGAGACTGAAACTGGAAGTGTTCCACTTTTGTTAGAGCACCTCTCTTGTCCATATATGGGGCAATTGATCCACAGCCTCTGTGACTCTGTTGAAACTACTTCGGTGCTGATGCAGGGGAACACTTGAGAAAATATCAAGGGGAAGGTTTATGACAGAATTTATAATGACAAAATAATAAATTGGAAGCAAGTAAAACAGGTGAAACTGTTATTACCATAAACTTATTAAGCTGACAAGACAGTGATAATTAAAAATGAACTACTAAGRAATGAATCACTAAGAAATATGTCTTTTGTCCAGTTCTTTATCCTTTTGGTCTTAGCACCTCCTGCTGGTTTGTTTGGGTTTTTTTTGACTCTCACATTATGTGCTATTAAGTTCTTCCTCCCTTCATTTCAGTTTTTAGAAAAATCTTCCTTTTGCTTTTTCTGACAGTTGTGCTTCATTTTCACAATTTTCTTTTTAAGGCTGAGACTGCTAAGCTGCAGTCTTGGTGAGAATTGGGACTTTGTTGCAGCACTGGATGATCATAGAGATTATTTTGGTTGTTGGAATGTCTTGCTTAGCTGGAAAGTGTGGGCTTGGTTGGGTTTTTACAGTAAGTTGTGTGTRTCTTGCATGCTACCATGAAGATACTGGGGCAGGAGAAGGAAACAGACCTGGCTTTGAGATGCCTGTAGTCTGTATCTATGCTGGAGTCCATCCAATCCTCTGCATTATAAAATGTAAAATGTAAACATGTAAATCTGCATTGCATGGTATTCACTGGTTTTTGATGCATTGAGCCTAATCACCCAACTTCTTTGCTACTTATATTAAGCCTTTATTACTGTATTTTTTTTTCTGAATGCATGTACTTCAAAGAGTCACAGGTCTTGCTTATTTTTTCTGTCTTTAAACGGCGAGTTGTTAGTTTATCTATGAAGTCAGTATATCTGCAAGCTCTTTTTGAGCTGGAAACAAATGTTAATCTGCTAGTATTCACAGAGGGACAGTGAGGTTGTTTCAAGGAAGACATATAAGGTGTGAAATAKGAATGAMAACTGCTGCCCTTTGCCCCCCAGGATAAATATGATGAGCTGCTGATGATCATTGGATCCAGGCGGAGTGATCTGAATCAGAATATGGCTCTTAAGAGGCAGTATGAGCGGGCTTTGCAGGACCTRGCTGACCTGGTAGAGACAGGCCAGGAAAAAATGGCTGGTGACCAYAAAATGATTGTTTCTTCTAAGGAAGAGGTTCAAGCGCTGCTTGAAAAACATAAGGTAAGAATCTGGGACATATTTCAGGACTAGTTAAGAGTGTAAGCTTGTTGTCATGGTTTAGCCCCAGTGGGAAACTAAGTACTACACAGCTGCTTCCTCACTTACCTCTCCTTCCTCAAGGAGAAAGAGAATTGGAAAGAAAAGGTAAGCCTTGTGGGTTGAGATATGACTATTAATACTAAAAGCACTAATACTACTATAATACTAATAATAACTGAAATAGTAAATATAATTGTAATRGAAAGGAGAGAGACAAATAAACACCAGAGAAATAAGTAAGTGATGTACCAAAAGAGTTGTTCACCACCTCCTGACCAATAGCCAGCCTGTCCCCAAGAAGAAATCAGCAGCTTCCAGACACTTCCCCCCAGTTTATATACTGAACTTGATGCACTATGGTTTGGAATATTCCTTTGGCCAGTTCAAGTCAGCTGTCCTGGACATGCTCCCTCCCAGCTCCTTGCTGGCAGAGCAAGGGAGAAATAAAAAAGTCCTTGACTTGGGGTAAGCACTACTAGGCAACAACCTGAACATCAGTATGTCATCAACATTATCCCCATAGTAATGCCAAAACACAGTGCTGTACCAGCTGCTATGAAGAAAATGAAATCTATCCCAGCTGAAACCAGGACACCTGTGAGAAGCAAATTGCTAACCTTCTGTCCCTAGAGATTCAGGATCTTTTCTCAATGGTGGGCCAGACTTTATTTTAAATTGGAGCCAGTGAACTGTTCTGACAGACTGAGTTTCAAATGCTTTATTGAAGGTGAACCCAGGTAGATTGCATTTTCTTCCTTATTCTAGTAACAAGTTCCTAGTATTGTCCTGTCATGCTRCATAGCAATGTCATCCACCACTCCATTTATTTTCAACAGAAATTTACATTTGTTAATAGCTCCCAGAAGTATAGCAAGGATTTTCCACATTTTCATTMGGCAGAAATTTTTGAGGGTGTTTATCTGATCTAAGCTATTTTGTTCATGTAATGAGGGTCAGGATGGAATTTGCGTGGAAGGAATGACTGCTTTCTTTGAATAGATCATTGTCTTCTTTAAGATGTGTTTTGGACTTTGTGAAATGTTGTGAAGTGAAAGGTTTACCTAGTTCTATGTAAGTGCTTCATTGTACTGCTTAYGTCTTAAAATGTTGTTTTAGTGGTAATGAATTGAGTAACAATTGTGCTTCCTCTTTTCCATTCTTCCTCTACCCTCTCCCTCACATCCACATTTTTCAGGAATATTTTCAGGGGTTGGAGTCTCACATGATCCTGACAGAAACACTTTTTAGAAAGATGACTAGCTTTGCCCTCTTGAAGGAAACTCAGTCACATTCAGAGATAATGACACAAGCTTCAGCTGTATTAAAGCTRGCTCATAAACGAGGTGTGGAGCTGGAATACATTCTGGAGGTGAGAATTTCAGTGGTCTTTTCTGTRCTTCCATTGTGATCAACCACGAGGATATTCTATAATGTTCATTTGATTCTATGATGTTCTGCTTGGACAGAATTGGTAGGCATCAGTCCCTTTTGTCCTACACACAAAGTGCTGATGGACTTCATACAATCTTTTGTATTTAACTCCTGTGAACTTCAGGTGGCATAAGTTGTGTTTCTCTAAGTCTGAAGAGCTGCTTAGCTTTAGCTAGTAAGGAGAGCATGACAGTTACCCGTGTGTTCTGACCAAAAGTTGGGCTTGGCACAAAGATGTGTCTTTTTACAGGTTCACTGGACATTTGTACTTTTAGTTCTGTGCTTTCACAGYGATGCAGCTCTAGGGTTTCAGATCAAAAAAGCAAATAATAAAAMCTTTAGATACCCACATTCATCATATCCATGGATAATATCTGCTTGTAGACCTGGATGCATCTGGATGAGGATTACCAGGARCTCACCAGACAGCTGGAGTCTGTTGAAGGAAACATTCCCACTGTGGGTTTGGTGGAAGAGACAGAGGACAGGCTTACAGACCGGATTACACTTTTTCAGGTTGGTGTTTTGTAGACATTTTCTGCAGGAAAGAGGGGTGAAGGGGATCTCTGACAGTCATCTAGTCCAGSTCCCACTTGAAGCACTGCATTTGTCATGGRCTGAATCAGCAACARYTTTGAAAAYTTCAAAAGKTAGAARTCCCACAGCTGACCAGGAGACCACSTGCAGTCCTGCACCRCCACCTACTAAAARTTTTCTGTAATGCCCAATCTGTAACTTCAGCTTTCAGTTCGTCACTGTTGTACTTTTTATATAATGTGGCACTACTGAGGAGCATTTACCTTTGTCATCCTTTTAATTCTACCCCAAACAGCTGTAGATCTTTGTTAGGCTGGCCCTTAGCCTCCTGTTTTTCAGTCTAAAGCAAGCACACTTCCTTCAGACTCTTCGTAAAGGACATGTGCTCTAGGTCCCTAAATAACTTAATAGTTCTATACCAGATCCTGACTACTTCCTCCTTCCTCAATTCAGTGAGAGACAAGGTCAGAGCACAATCAGATGGAGTAGATGTGGCCTCATCAGCACCATCTAGATGGGGATAATAAAATAACTTCATTTGGCTGTTCACWGTCCTAAAATAGTCCAGTGCTGTGGCTTGCCATGTAATATGCCAGGTTAAAAACACTACCAATTTCCTTCCTAACCTATGTTGAGAAACACAGCTAGTCAGCCCAAGGTGCAGAAGTTCCATATCTTGAGACTTCCAAGGTTTTTGCTGTCTCCAGCTTCAAGTTTAGTTAAGTGTCTCTGGAATAAGTCTGCCATTTTTTGTCCCAGCCACTCTCCCCACGTTAGTGTCATCCACAGTTTTACTGAGGGAATGCTGTCTGCCGTGATCCATGCCATTAAGATGATGAAAACATTTGGTGTAAAATATCAACAATCTCTGGCGTAATCTGCACATTGCAATCTGCCAGTCAGGCATCAAGCCTTTGATCATTGGTTTGAGACTGGTAATGCAGCTCATTTTCAACCCACAAAACAGTCCATTTATCCAGCCCAAACTCCCTCCACTGCCAGAGGAGGGTCCTGTGAGAGATGGTGTAAAGGCCATATTGAAGTCAGTCTGATCCACAGAGACAGTAATTTTGTCATAAAAGGCTGAATTCAAGCTGAATATTCTTGGTTATCTCTTGGTCCTTTATGTCTGTGAAAATGGAATCTAGGAGGATGTGCTCCATGATCTTTCCAGAGARCAAGGTGAAGCTGTACAGCCTGTGGTTCCCCAAATTGCCTTCCACCTCAAATGCAACAAGTGGTTTAAATACAGGTTTTCTACCACATCCTGTTTTTTTGGTCTGGTGTTTTGTCTTTGTCTCCTTATACTAGAAACTTCAGTGAGATTTTTCCATTCTCTTGTTTAGTTTTACAGAKAAATATCTGTCAATTTTTTCTTGAAAACTGACTTTCTGTTATTACTGATTTTGTTATTTTACCAGACAGCTTTCTGCTTTCCCAGTGGTATGAGGACAACTGAAGCAATCTCTTGGGGGGAGGGGGGGGGTTGTATTTTGGTTTTGTTTRATGCTAGGCATTGTTTGTGTTGGTCCTGACCCTAATTTAGATTTCTTCTTTTGTTTTTCTTTTCAGTTACGTAAGTTAGGCTATTCAAATTCCGATTYTTGTATTCTGTTATGTCATAGATTTTACTAATTGGCCCCATTTAGGTTAAAAATCCATCACAATAAAATTATGACTATCTTAGAATTTTTTTTAAGCCACTGTCTAGGAATTTTTTTGTCAATATGTTATATGAAAGTACACACACAGACTCACACATATATAAAGATAATTTTTTATTGTATTAGAGCTCTATTTTTGTGAAAGAGGGAATAAGAGTGATAGAAAGTTCATGTACTCTCTATAAGACTGGTAGTTTTGTACCTTTTATATTCATATTACTTTCATCAGAACTGAAAAATCAGAATGCATGTGCATTTTGCACTCAGGCTAATGTACAGGTGTTTTAAAAATCCATATAATTTTTGTAATGATAGTGGAATTTGRCAGATATATTTGCCCACATGTGCAAATTCTGTACCCATCCATGAGTCAACATTTMAATTAAATTTTTCTCAGTTCCAGATTCATTCTGGGTAATATATCCTTTCCTTTTTCATTATCTTTTTAGCTTTCTTGTGCAATAAAAATCAGTCTTTGTGTTCAGGGATTTGGATGGATGGGGTGATCTTCTGTTTTGTAGCCATGAAGAGCAGGAGGATAGATCAGTAAAAGAGTGAGATGTCCAAAGAGCTGAAGATAGGCATTGAAAGGGCTGAAGRGGGAGCCAGTGTTAATAATTTGATATTGGACAGCTTTAACTTTCATTGCACTAGATGGTAGATTTTCAGCAGACAGAAAACTAAATTCTGGTATTTTAATCAATTTCCATCAGAAATGGTATTGCCCTACAAAGCTTATTTTCAAGTATGGGATAATACATGAAGGAAGAGTTCATTGTARGGAGGTACCAATAAACATATTGACGTGCTTGGTTTTGTAGCAGCATGTTCAGATTTTTAGCATGTTGTCTTCACGGTGAATCTCAGGGAGTTCTAGAGCTGGAGCTGAGGAAAAAAAAATGTGATGTGCTGTGATGACATTGGAYATGCTACAAAATGCAATAAAAGGAAAGTAARTGTTGAGGAAGCGTGGAAGCAGAGACTTGCCGCTATCTAACCATCTCCTCTGCCATTCCAGCATCTGAGGTCTAGCCTGACTGAATACCAGCCTAAATTATACCAAGTGCTAGATGATGGCAAGAGGCTCATTTTTTCTGTTAGCTGCTCAGAACTTGAAAGTGAGCTGAACCAGCTGGGAGAGCGCTGGTTAAGCAACACCAGCAAAGTTACCAAGGAGCTTCACAGGCTGGAGACAATACTGAAGCACTGGACAAGGTAATGCTGATGCAATGGGCAATATAAAGTTCTTCACCTATGCTGTTCTGGTCAAAGCCGTTCTGGACCCAGACCTATTTGATCCAACATTCAAAAGAAAGTGCTTTGAAATGTGTGTCTTAGCTTGACTGCTCTTCTCTTCCATAGAAGTGCTGTTGTACTCTCTCATTTGTAATAMAACATAGCAAGAGCTGGTGCGAGGAAGTCAGAAAATACCTTGTTTAAATGACTAATTTAAAAGCCCTGTGTGCACACAGGTTGATAAGCAAAGTTGTGTGCTTTGCTGGATAATGTGAGTAGCCTCACCATGTTTTGGTGGACACACTGCAACTTCTGAGTTCTTGTGGATTTGGGTCATTGCATATATGGAAGGAGTTTTTGCTGCCTTTGTACTGTTCATATGCTACTTTTGAAATTAATTGTCTTACTGGTATAAAAGCTTTGGCTATGAATCCCTGGCTTATTTGTGGACACTCTTATTCTGTTATCTCATTAGTTGCTTGGCATATGAAATGATACGGAGATGGTTTCTGAAAAAAAAAAAATTAAGTTTCTGCTCTGAGATACTTTGTGATGACGCTTTAGGAAGACAGAACCTTTTAAAGGGAATGAAAAGTGTKTATGTTTTGGGTGGGGTTACAGCTTGTCCAAAGAGGTTTCTGCCCTTCACGAAACTTAGTTTTTCCTAAAGGCAAAATGAAAGCACTGTTAAAAATTGTGAGCGTAATGCCTAAAACAGGAGCTTCCTGATACCATGCCTTTTTCTAAAACTAAATTATTTTTTCTGAAATTTTATAAAGGAAAAAAATGATTTTTATTTCAAATCTGGCATTCAGTATCTTCCTCTAGCACATGGGAGAGAGAATGCTCAGTTGGAGGCAAGAGGTGTTGATGACTATTTTAGTCTTTAAACATCTTCACAGGTATCAGAGTGAATCAAATGAATTGACACAGTGGTTACAATCAGCAAAGGAGCGACTTGAGTTTTGGAGCCAGCAGTCTTTGACGGTTCCTCAGGAGCTAGAAACAGTCCGAGACCACCTGAACTCCTTTTTGGTAAGTCGCTCATGGACCTGGGACACCTATTTTTCTCCAATTACAAATAAACATTTGATTAATTGGATGGTTGTATTTCTTCCCATGATTGATGAGTATATGGGTAAGCCATCCTTCAAGATACTGCTGTGTATGCACATTAAGCTCTTCTTTGCTATGTGCAATGATTGYAAATTTTGAGGATTCTGAAAACAGAACTAATTTTTTTAAGACTGAACACAATTTTTGTTCTAACTTAGCCTGAAGTATAGCTGGTGAATACTAATAGAAAGAACGTATTTTAAAGGCAAAGCAGGGTATTCTCAGTCTTCTGAGGCAAAACTCTTAAGTAAAATTAAAAATTACTGCCTTATTTCCACAAAAAATGATTCTGCTTACAGGAGTTTTCAAAAGAAGTGGATGCTAAATCATCACAGAAAGCTTCTGTCTTGAGTACTGGGACCCAGCTCCTCAGGCTTAAGAAAGTAGACACGGCTGCATTGCGTGCAGGATTGTCCCACATTGAAACCCAGTGGACAGAGCTGCTCACMCAAATCCCAGCAGTACAAGAGAAGTTGCACCAGGTAAGAAAGCCAGTGATGGCCTTTGATATTGCAGTAAACTCCGACTGTACGGTTGGCACTGCCTAGTTGTTTCCTTTCYCAATTTATCTGTGTGAGGAAAGATAGGAAAAGAGTTATTCCTGTTTTAGTATGGGAAAGCTTACACATAGCTTCAAATCCTGCCTTTCTAAAACCTATCAGTGTTAGTTTGAGACTTCCATGGTTACATTTGTTAAAGTTTAACCAAAGAACAGATGAGGGTATTTTCAACATGTTGGTSTACTTTCTGGAAAGAGGGAATTCACATCCTGCCCTGTCAGCTTTGGGCAGTGGTTTTGTTCACATTGGATACGTTAGGTTCAAGTCTGAAAGACAAAACAGATCTAAAAATGTCCTTGATTTTTTATTAGTATGTGTAGGCACAGGCTTTTAGTTGTGTAGTTTTGGGGTTTTAATGCTATAATACTGAACTTAGAGAATGATACTGGTTGAAAAGTTGGCTTAATATTTACTTGCTATAGGAGGTTATCAGTGTGAGACGTTGCTTCAGTTTATGACTTAGARTGCTCTCAGAGTTAGTAATAATATTATGATTTAAGGGGAGAGAGAAAGGGTCACAAATCTTAGCTGAGAGTGTTTTAGTAAACAAAGCAATGTCATTCAGTAGTTCTCTGAATTGTCTTATAATGAAAAATATGTATGTCTACCTAAAATATCATAGAACACATCCTTCAATAACTACATGCAGGCAAGCAGTGCTCTATCAAATACTGAAACTRTGTCAATGCAAAGCAAGTTCTTACCCATTTTCTTCACAACATGAGTTCTAAATTYGTTATCTCAACAGCTTCAGATGGACAAAATTCCTTCTCGCCATGCCATCACTGAAGTTATGAGCTGGATTTCRCTGATGGAAAATGTAATTCAGCAAGATGAAGAAAACATAAAAAATATAGTAGGACAAAAAGCAATTCAGGATTATGTCCAGAAGTACAAGGTACTAAGTGGCAATAATATTAATTTTCCTTTTGAATAATCCCCGTTATTACAACAATTAAATATGTAGACATATGTAAAATATAAGTGATCCAGGAGAAAAAAAACGCCAACTTTGTGGAGTGGTTGGAATTGTACACAAGTTAGAATTGGGCAATATTGATACTGTGGAAAAGAAGCCAAAATTACTTTTCCTCTGCTCTGTCCCTGTGGCTGGAATATAATTTTTCTATGCTTACCTTAATTTCCAAGAAAATCCAAAGCATTATTCATGTTACTAAACCTTATTAGATCTGTCAGAATGGATGCAGCATTCCAGGAAAGGTCGTCCAAGAGCAGAGCAAAGGGGCAGAATCACCTCCCTCTAACTGCTGACCACTCCTCTTGATGCAGCCCACGRTGCAGTTGCCCTTTTGGGCTGCAAGTGCACACTGTAGGCTCATGTCCAGCTTTTCATCCATGAGAACMCCCAGATCTCAATGAGTTCATCTCCCCAGCCCAGTTGCAACACCTTGCACTTGGACTTCTTGAACTTCATGATGTTCTCATGGACCTAGTTGCCAAGTTTGTCCAGGTTCCCCTGGAGGGCGTCCTATTTTCTAGTTGTGTCACTGCACTGCTCAGCTTCATGTCTTCTGCAGACTTGCTGAGGATGCACTTGATCTCACGGTGTCATTGATGAAGATGCTAAAGAGCACCAATCCCAAAATCATTACTTGTTTCCATTTGGACTCAGAGCCTCTGGTACAATCCTCTGGCTGCAACTCTGCAGCCAAATCCTTATCCACAGAGTAATCCACCCTTCAAACCCATGTCTCTCTAATGTGGAGATAGGGATGTCATGTGGGACTGTGTCAAAAGCCTTACAGAACTCTAGGTAGATGGCTTTGGTMAGTCTTCTTTTGTTGACTGGTGCAGTCATTCCATAGAAGGCCAACAGACAGGTCAGGCACAATTTGCCCTTAGTGAAGCTGTTCTGGCTGTCTTCTGACTTCTATGTGCCTTAAGATTGCTTCCATGAGGATCTTCCAGAGACACAGAAGTGTGGCTAAACGGTCCGGTAGTTCCCGGATCTTCCTTTCTTCCCTTTGTAAAGATAGGAGAGATATTCCGCCATCTCCATTTGTTGGGGATTTTGCCTGACCACCRTGACTTTTCAAATATGATGGGAAGTGGCCTGGCAGTGACATTAATCAGCTCTCCCAGGACCCTGGGACACATCTCATCAGGTCCCATGGACTTGTGCCTGTTCAGCTTCATCAAGTGGTGCCAAACCTGCCCTTTGCTTACAGTGGGAGTGATGTGGTTTCTAATTACTGGTCAATTGCTAAAAACTGCTTTCAGTTAAATTGTGATAAAGTTGTAGCTTGTGAGCATTTTTTCTTCTGTTTTACAGGAAAGTGAGAAACTACAGTACTTATATGCTGGGTTTTTCATTCCCTTCTTTTCTTCCAGGGTTTCAAGATAGATTTAAATTGCAAACAGTTGACTGTCGACTTTGTGAACCAGTCAGTGCTACAAATCAGCAGCCAGGATGTCGAAAGCAAACGCAGCGACAAGACTGATTTTGCAGAACAGCTTGGAGCAATGAACAGGCGTTGGCAGATCCTGCAAGGACTGATAACAGAAAAGGTAAAGAAAAAAAACTAACTGCTCTGAACTTTCAAAATGTGTAGGAATGATAAGATTGTAATGGTTGGAAGCCTGTGCAGGTCATCTAGGTCAACCTCCTGCTCAAACAGAGCTGACTTTACAGTTAGATCAGATTGCATGGGGACTTGGTTATCTGAGTTTTGAAAATCTCCAAGGAGAGTTTCCACAAACTCTTCTAGGAAGCTCATTCATGCTTACCCAGTCTGGTGGGGGACAAGTTTTTTGTTTTGTTCCCAATCAGAATTTCCCATGTTTCAACTTGTGGCTGTGATCTCTTCTCCTTTTGTTGTCTATCTCCCAGAATAGTATGCCTCCATCTTCCTCCTGACTCCCTATAAGGAGTGGGCAGCGCAGTGAGATGATTCCTTTGCCCTCTTTTCCCTAAGTTGAATGAAGCTCTGTTAAAATTAACTCTGTTAAAAATACTAGATATATCTAAGTTTGAATATGCGTACTGTTTTCAAGTTCTGAAAGCACTGAATTCCAAGAAGGCATTGCTTTGCATCATTCTTCATTGATTTATTTAATTGACCCAACAAAAAGAATAATTGTTTGAAAAAGCATATACTCATTTTTCTTTGCAGATCCAGCTCTTGGAGAGTCTGCAAGAATCCTGGGCAGAATATGAAAATAATGTGCAGTGTCTAAAAGCTTGGTTTGAAACTCAAGAGAGGAAGCTGAAACAGCAACAAAAGATTGGAGACCAGGCTTCAGTACAGAATGCTTTGAAAGACTGTCAGGTAATGTCTGCTTGTAAATCATAGTGTTCKTTTTCCAAGAGTTTGAAACAACACTTGATAAATCCATGTGAAATCTTCGTATTGGTGAAATCAGTGACTGAACTCGTCTTTACTTCAGCAAAGGAAAGATTTCATTCCTAAGGTGCAAGCAATAAAAGAGGGGGAAGGAGCAACGATGTCTCAAAGCTCCTTAAAACCAAGTCATCATTATTTTTTATACTGGACATTTCAAAGCATGCCAGGCACAGTGAACTGGAAGACTGTCAGAGGAATATGTTGTCACATCTGTTTACCCAGTCTTAAAGGGCTTTTCTTCTTTTCACTGTCTTTTCTCTACCCCCCAMTTTTTCCCATTCTTTTTCCACCTCATATGTTCCACCTAGAATCCAAGGAGGTTTCATGCTTTCATTCAGAAAGTTGGGAATAGTTTTTGTTGGTTTTTTTTTCCAAATACTTAACTGTCCAGAAAAGGAAAGAGTCATGATTATGATGAGCATAGATGAGATGAGGTAAAGCGCAGCTATACACAATGCACACAAGTTCAAAACCACCACAGTTTTTCTCTGGAATTCATACAAGGACTACACAGCAGTAAACAGGGTATCACTTAGTTGTCTCTGAGCATCTTACTCAGAGTGACACACATTTAAGTTGTAAGAAGCTTACTTCTGGAGCTGTCAGGCCAGAGTTAAAATTTACAGATGTATAAGCAAAACAGATGCTTTTGAATTTGTAGACAAGGCCTCTTCACAGTATCAGGCATCACGTAATTTTTGCTCAAAAGTACTTTGTCCCACCATATACCTTATAATAAATTTCACAYCGGATCAAATTAAAACTCTGTCAGGCCAACTGAATGCACAACAACTTGGTGTTCTCATCCGCATAAAAGGCTGTGAGRAAGTGTGTTTATCTTGACGTGGCAGTCTTTCCTGCATTAATTTAATTAATGGGAAAAATATAATCTAGCGTTCATCTCACAAACAGCTGGAAAATTTATTTAAATGAAATATGTGAAAGAATTTACTCTATATTCGTCAGTATATTAAACCCGTCTTGGATTCTGTAAAGGCAGACTGAGTGGTTAGGCCAGATACATCAGAGGTCAAATTTTCTTCTGAAGTTCCTGACCTAAGTTTTTTAACTGTCTGGAGTGCTTAGTTTCAATTCAGGTATCTTTATGGTTTATGTGCAATAAACTTATGCAATAAACTGAAGGAAGGGTATTTTAGCATAGCCTGACATAACCAGTAGTCTGTGCTTGGCTGGAGTTCAAAGCTGAATCTGATTTATCACCTTTTTGGTTCCTTTTGGTCAGGGAAGTTAGTAAATACACTTGGAGAGTTAGTTGTGAATGGCAAGACTTTGATCAGCAGAAAAACAAATTGTTTGAAATAGCTGTGTTGGGCCCTCCCAAATATCCGGTTCAGCTAGTACAAAAGCTGGAGTTTATTTATTAACCAATGTTAGTTGCTGCTTAATGTCATACTAATAAGTGAAGTCAACCATTTTTCCTATCTTAGGTTARAAACAATAATGAATCTTTAATTCAGTTATGGATTTTAAATGATGAATAAAAAAGCCCTTTTCCAACAGGCTCTTCTTGGTGTTTGAAACTTTTTCTGTTCTTGGTGTTTGATACTTTTGCTTGTCTTACACTCTGAATTTTGGAGCAACCTTGTATAAACTTCAATGACTTATTTTAGTGCAAAAATCCACTTTTTGTAAAGTCTAATTTATTATGTTCAACATAGAAGTGTTTGCATTGTTGTCAGCTGGTTAAAGATGATGTATTACTCTGGCTCTACTCTAGAACAAGGTCATGGCTGGGTGAAATAATACAGAAAAAGAGGCTGAGAATAAATAGTGCAGCAAAAACACTCTCACAAATATGTATATAGTCAAAAGTGTTGTATTTGTGCAGAGATAAATTCTGTTAATAACAAGTGTTTGCAAGGCTGGTTAGAATTTTGCTCCAAATACTTTCTCAGCTATCTGAAATTTAAAGTCTCATATGGCAGTGGTCCATTTGTTGTGTTTTGGCATACACAGGGATCAACATTTTTTGAAAGACTTGGGTTTTCAGGTTGACCAGAGTTTTGTGGTATTGTTTTCTTTCTGTGTTGATCTGTTTCTCTCACTAGGCTTGCAGAAAATTAAAAAATAACCTGAGATCACATGATGTACTAGCTAATGTAGGGGTACATTAGCTGTCACCTCAAAGTCTGTTTTCTGTATCACACTGAGAGATAAACACAAATTTGTGCTGGCCTGAAGCCTACAAGCCATACATCCCCAYTCTGCTCAGATTCAGCGTTTGCACTGCCTGGAGCCCCAGGGCTTCCATATGAGTCAGAGCACTGCAGGACTTTCTTGGCTCTCCCTGCACCAAGCTATGAAATTATATAGGTGGYTTCCTGGTTAGGAAGGGGCTTATGGGAGCGTGCTGTGTCTCTGACAGTTTCTTGCCAAGTGTTCTTGTTTTTCATTTTCTGTCTTCATTCTCATTCTATTGAGGCATGAGCAAAAGGCTGTCAACCCTTTCCAACAGCAAGCAGCTTTGAGGAGGCAATAAGGAAAATTCCTGAAGTCTGTTGCTTGTTGTAAGTGGTTGACTCCAATGYACTTGTCACCTAGAAAGTGGAAAGGCTTGATGTCCTCAGGCAAGGGGCTTTGCTGGGACCTGGCAAAGGAATAAAGACTTCAYTTCATGTAAGGAGTCGTCGCAAATTGACATCTTTCCCTAGAAAGCAATTTTGTCCTTTTCCTTGTGTGACAAAATGCATTTTTTCCAGAGGCTTGAGCCACCTTTGGACTAACTGAAAAGCCCTCTCAGTGTTCTAGGACAAATTAAGACACACTGCATTTTTCTCTCTACTGAGTAGATTCCTGAAGAGGCCAGAGTCTGCTCTCTGGAAATCCACAGTACTGAGCTTGCTGTACACCCTCCTTGRCACCCCAAAGATACTGAGCACGATTTCATGGTCACTGCAGCCCAGGCTRYCTTTGAGMTTCACATTCCCYACCAGCCCCTTCTTCTTGGTGCAGCATGGCATCTGTTCTCATTAACTTCCCTTCACTTGGAGAAGGAAGTTGTCATCAGTGCATTCCAGAAACATTCTGAATTTTTAGACCTTGCTGTCTTGTCCCTCCAACAGATATTGARRTGGTTGAAGTCCCCCATGAGGACCAGGGCTTGTTAGTGTGGGGCTGCTCCTCTCTGTTAAATGAGGGTCCCATCCACTTTTATTTAAATTAAAAACAAACCACTAGACTTTAAAAGGAACATAAAATATTCAGTTAAATTGCTGATGAGTTATGAATCCCGTGATAATGAAAGTTTAAAATATGCCAGCACATTTCGTAATTTTTAAACTAAGGAGCTTAAGGGCATCTTTTCTATATCAAGGTATTATTTAGAAAATCAAACAAGCAAAAATACTCAGGTTTCTTCTTTTGGTTTTTTTTCAGGAATTAGAAGAATCAATAAAAACAAAGGAAAAAGAAGTTGAAAATGTTGAACAGAGTGGACTTKCTTTGGTACAGAACAAGAAAGAAGAAGTCTCTTCTGCTGTCATGAATACACTGCAAGAAATTAACCATTCCTGGGCAAATCTGGATCACATGGTAAAATAATAATTTAACAGCAAAATATAGCTCTAGGAATAAAGCATGGAGGAGAGGGAGAATTAGCATTTGTAGCTGGTGGATTCTTTCTGTGCTGTAGGGGAGGAGATTCTGAATCCATCAATGCCCAGGTTTGTGTGTACACCCCACATAAAATGGTTATTTCTTGTTTCAATGATGCTTTTAATCATTGTAATTGAAACTTTTTAGATGCTTCCTGAAGTTTAGTGTAAACATACCGAATTACCTGTAAGGTACTAACATTTGAAGCCCACAGGTCTCATGAAATAAGRAAGAGATCAGCATTAATTTTCAAATTCAAAGTTTGATCCACATCAGTCTGCCTTCTCAAGAGGAACGCAGTGTGTTAGTGTTTGTCTCTCTGCTGACTTCCATAGGCTGATTTGCCTGACTTAGGGATATGTGTAGGCTCAAGCAATTTCTTTTGATCCTGCTGTAGAYCAAAGTAAAATGAATCTTGGTATCTTTCCAGTCCATTTCATCCAACCTTTCTAAAATCAAGCAGAACTTTATGCTGTTGCCAGTTTAAGCCCAGCTGATGGTTGTACCTAATCTTCATTCTCCAGTAGGTTTAAAATCAGGCATGTAGGACAAGAAACATGTGAGATCCCAAGGAATAAAGTAATTTAAACAAATCCCAAAGTGCTTGAATGGTTTTTATTCACTTTCCTGTTTATATCTCCCTCCTCCCAGGTTAGCCAACTGAAGATATTGTTACAATCTGTTCTTGATCAATGGAGCATTTACAAAGTTGCCTATGAAGAGCTGAACAGCTACCTGACAGAAGCCAGATATTCTTTGTCCCGTTTTTATCTTCTTACTGGTTCTTTGGAAGCTGTCAAAGTCCAAGTTGATAAYCTTCAGGTGAAAAGAGTCAATTTTGTCTGAAATTGTATGGATGCAGATAATTGTACATTTTGGTTTGTAAGAAGTGGAAGTACAGACACAATGGCACATTTAAATCATATGACATTAAGAGAACACATTATAAACCAGCCAAAAAATTGCATTTTTCTTGTTGCAGAAAAATAAAATTGGGGTAGTTGTTTTTCTTTTTAGATACTAGATGTCATTCTTTATAATTTTGAGCCATACCATCAAATTGTTACAAGTTTTTAAGTTATGGTAATGGCCATTAAAACAAAAGTTTCTCATGCTACTTCATCGGACTTCAGAGCTACAGGCACATGTTGAGTTCACATTTTTACCCCCCTCCATCCTCGCAGTAGATTGATGATCAAAAAAAAAAAAATGATCCAGATGCTGAGATACTCATGTGTTCAAATAATGTGTAAGAAAAGCACAAAATACAATGAGACTCATAGTATAAAATTATAAACTAATGTTAATTGCAATAATTTAATTGAATAAAATATTCAAATTATTTTTCTATTACATAGAAAAACCTTTTTATCTCAAAGAAAGTTGTCATCTTTGAAATAAAATATAGCTATGCAAGCATTCCAGATGCCCATTGCAGAAGAACTTCTCTTGTTCTTATTCTGGTCTTCTGTTAGTGTTTACCAGAAAATTTAAATTTCCATTATAATTTAAATATTTGTGTGATTTGAAGTCCAAACATTTATAAAGCCAAATTATCTAAGCTTGGACAGCACTTTAAACCAGAGTTTAAAGAGAGCCTAAGAATGGACTTTACAKCCATTCTTCTAGATTTTAATTATTTACACATTAGAAACAAGGAGTTGGTAAAACAATAGATACAGCAACTTACTTCTCACTGATTGAGATGTTGCATATAAGCTCAGGCTGAGATTTGCTGGGCTGTTCAAACTGTAATAAAATGCATAAAAGTATTTCTGTTTAAAGAAAAGGAAAAAGAGCCTTTTCACAGAGCCATACAATGGGTMAGGCTGGARGGGACCACAGGGTCACTTGGTCCAACCTCCCTGCYCAAGCAGGGTCCTCCCAGAGCACATGGATTGTGTTCAGATGGTTCCTGAACATCCTCTGTGAGGGAGAGAGACTCTACAGCCTCTATGAATAATCTGTTCAGYGCTTGGTCACYTGCACAGTAAAGAAGTTCTTTCTCATGTTCAGGTGGAATTTTCTGTGCATCAATTTCTGCCTGTTGCCTCTTGTCCTAGTGGCCATCACCACTAGAAGAGCCTGGCTTCATTTTCTTGGCAATACAGCTTCAGATATTCATATACAATAATGGGGTCCACTCTCAGCTATCTCCTCTTGGGGCTCATCAGGCCAGCTTCCTCAACCTTTTCTCATGAGAGAGATGCTCCAGTCCCCTCATCAGCCTCATTTCCCTCTGCTGGACAAAACACTTTCCTARCAGACAACTGCAGAATGATAACTGGAAGAAAAACTATTTTTTAATAATAATAGCCTTATTTTCAGAATAAGGTTTTCTTTACGTTGTTACTTTTTAATCTTGTTCTAAGCACAAAAATGTTATTTAATTAGTTTTCTTTCATCTGTTATTATTTTGAATCAGTCCATGTGCTTACTCATTCTGTACAAAAGTACTTGTTTAGAATGATGTCTTTTACCAGATTTTTATATTTTTCAAAACTACAAGGTTATCATTTACTTTTTGTTAAATTTGATATAAATTCAAATTAATCTAAGAACAATTTTTATATTAAACAACCTTCTCTCATATATGAAATACACATAAAATCAAGTTTTGATTCATAATCTAATGCAATTGATACATACTACTTTGAGATGTTTCTGCATCATGTAGTTTTAGTACCTCATGGTTTTCTTTTGTTATTATTCTACTTTAGAGMCTGCAAGATGAATTGGAAAAACAAGAGAATAGCTTACAGAAATTTGGTTCTGTGACCAATGAATTGTTGAAAGAATGTCATCCACCAGTGACTGAAACACTTACCAACACTTTGAAAGAAGTGAATATGAGGTAGGAAATGTCTGTGTGTTAAACCTTAATTTCAGCAGCAAATCTGTATATATCCATTACCAAGTTTTCCATCATTCCTATTTTGATTATATTTTGTTATTTTAAGTTTCTGCGTGTTGGGACAGGCAGGGTTGCTCCTTTTGACAAGAACTGGAATAGAACTCTCATTTACAGCTCATAATAAATGAAACACTTTCTCCAGGGAGCATTTGTACATTAATGTCAGTAGTTTTGCTCCATGCTTGACTGCCAATCAAGATTCATAAATGTCATGCTGGAAAATAATACTGCAGTCGAAATTTGAGATTTGTGTCTGAAAGTTTTGTTTGCAATGGTTCAATGGTTTGCATCAGGTTCCCCAAATTTTAGGTTGCTATTTCTAGTTTAGGAAGGGTGTCATAGGCAGGAAGGTCTAAGCTCCTCACCAGTACCTTGGCTGACAGCTTTCCCAGCTTTGAATTCAGGCAAGARCCAATATAAGGGTTTACTCAGAACAGATACAGGAAGGGAGGATGCAAAAGAAAAAAACTAGTTCGGTGGAAAGCTGGAGGTTTTTTTTGAAACAGAATCATGCCAAATTTATTTTAATCTGTGTTCAGTCCTGTCCTAGAAACTGGAAGTSAGGGGAAGGACTATTTAACCCCATTTTGAAAAACTGTAGAATTCAAGTTTCAGCGATGGCTGGCAGAATTGTTTCCAAAACTTTGCTTTTCATAATATAGTAATAATTGAGAAATATTGTGATTTTCTTTGGTAAGGAAGCAATTAGATAGTTTGATAATGACCAGCACATTTGAGAAAGTATGTGTTCCTGGTTGCTATTAGAACAAAAATTCAATGGGGGGTAATTATAGGAAAGAATTCAAAGGGARAATAGATATTTAATTGGATAGTAAAAATACAAAGATTTTTAATATGTCCGGGAGTATTTTACAACCAAGTTACACAGAACATTRTAACTTCAAATACTGTGTCAGAGTTTAGGAGGAAATGGCAGGAGAAGAAATGTTTTCTTGTTTTCACCTGTTCTGGGACACTCAGGCCCTCGCAGGAGCCTGCTGGTGGCAGTGCATGGTTGGTCACGGATGCTCCATGATGCTGGGGGTACTAAGTGGAAACAGCAGGAGGTTCACTTCAAAACCTGTGCTGCAGCTCTGACACCAGCCTTAATAAACAGCATCCAAGATGTAGCACAGGTCAGACACACTGTGACAGGTTAGAACAGTCTGGCAGCATATTTCTGGTCTGTTGTTTTTTTGGTTTTTTTCCAACAAATGTCTGGATCGTGATTATTACCAAATCTTTTAAAAGTCAAGTGACTATGGGAAAGATCAGAGAGGAAGAGGGCTGTGTGTAGTTATTGTGGGCTCCYGGGCTTTGATCACTCATTCAGTCTCTTCACCAGGTGGAACAACCTTCTGCAGGAGATTGCAGAGCGGCTGCGTGCCAGCAGGGCCCTGTTGCAGCTGTGGCAGAGGTACAAGGATTGCTACCAGCAGTGCTCTTCCACSGTCCATCAGCGGGAAGAGCAGACCAATGAACTCCTCAAGACTGCCACCAGCAAAGACATCGCTGATGATGAAGTTACTACCTGGATCCAGGACTGCAATGTATGTTCAGTTGAGCTTTGCAGGTTTTCTCAGCTTTGTGGGCTAAAACAAATCTCAAGAGGTTCTCTGTTACTAAACTCTGTAGTTGGTATTTTGGAGTTTTGTGTACTAACATATTTCATTTTACTGATGCAGCTTAGGCACAGGACAGACAGCTTTACATCTACCCAGATTTCATGAGTGTCTCTAAATTTTGATCCCTTCATTAGTAGTTGTGGTGTTCAGAAGGTTTTATCTAAAGTCTTCCCTGTGGAGAAAGTGGATAAATTACGTAATGTGTTTCAGCCTTAAGTTGCTGCTAATGAAGGTATTCTTGCTTGGGGAAGTATCTCTACCAAGTCCTTTGAGTTCCTTATAATAGAAAGAAACAAAATCCTTTGACCATATTCCCACCAACCAAGACCATTCGCATTTTCAGAATGATGGGGATGTCTTTATCCTGCCTTATGGAAGGGCACCATTCACTCTGAAACCTTGAGGTTCTTCCTTTTTCAAGATTGTATTTCAAGGCAGCAGAATAGTTTATCTCCTCTCTGTGCTTACATTCTGCTTCTTTTGCGCTTAAGTTGTCATTGACCAAAAAAATAAAATATTGTCTCAATGTAAGCAAACCAATGCAATGAACAAAATAAACATGTTAGTATTAAAAAAATAAACATATTCGTGATCTTTTGGAGCCTTTGCTGCCATGGTCAGGCACCATGGACTGGCAATTCAAATTGTTCAGTTAAAATAATTTTATTTCCTGAGGTCCCATTCTTTAACCATTATGTTAGGCCATTTGCAAAAGTTATTTTTTCAGCCCTCCTGGTAAACCATAGCAGGAAGAAAAGGGAGGTCTACACCTGAATCAATTCACAGTAAGGGCTGCTAGTGCTTAGGGCCCATCATGTCAGTAAATTCAAAAGGCTTCTTTCAACAATTATTTCCTCATCAGTAAGTCAGGCTTGCTCAAAGGTAGCTGAGCAGTGTCTATTATCTGTTTGTTTCTGCATAGGTACTTTGACATACCTTTTTTATTCTGCATGTTACACAGAATGTATCTTGAAACTTTGATATTGAAAAGTAGTAGTAAATATAAGTTATTGTAGTGCTGGAGTTCAGTGATTTCATTCTTCCTTTAATTCAGAGGATGATGACATCACCAGAATGTCACATTAATTGTTCGTGTCTGTATTCAATGTGTTGCCACAGGATGTACTCACGGATTTGAAAACAGCGCAGGAGTCACTGGTTGTTCTTCAGGAACTGGGGGAGGAGCTGAAAAGCCAGGTGGAGGCTTCGGCAGCAGCAGCCATCCAGTCTGACCATCTGTCTCTGAACCAGAATCTGTCAGCCCTAGAACAGGCTCTCCGCAAGCAGCAGGCTGCACTTCAGGTATGCAGACAGTGTTTACATCATCCTGGAGCACCTGAAAACACATAAATTAGCTAAATAGCCTGGGAAAAGAGGGTAGTGTTGCCTGTTCTTCAGCCTTTCTTAGAATTCCCTGGAAACCAAAGCTGCAAGTAGAAAATATGCTCAAGTCAAGCRCAGAGACCTTGTAAGAAGGTCCAAATTCTGGGAAAAGGATAGCAAACATCATGCAGGAAAACAGCTGTCTGGAATGGCAAGATGGCCATGGTGGCTGTGCTTTCTGCACACAACAATAGTGCTAACAGCTGGATCCACAGCTACTGCTCCCCTGARGAAAAGCWCTCTTYCCACCTATTTAYTTAACAGTATAAGAAGTGAGAGATSCTTAATATTGTGTAGAATTGATTTTTTTGTGGTTCCTCCTAATGTCAGTGAGCAGACTGACACCTATTATTTCTGTTAAAGCCTGTTTAGTAGATGTTGCCAAATTGCTTKTGTCACCAGGGACTAAAGAGAAAAAAGGAGTGGAAGAATGAATTCCACAGAAAACTATTTGGTTGAAAAAGCCACAAGGGTAGCAGCTTGTATTTGAGAAGAAAGAGGATTTACCCAAGAAATACAGCAGTGTCTGGGATGCACTTATAGCATTGTGAGGAGACAAAGCATGAGAATTTTTTTTTTTAAATTATRCTAAGAGTGACTAGTTCTCTCTGCTGGTGATAAATTAGAGGAGTTGCTTTCATAAAAGAAAGCTAGAAAAGGTTATCTACTTCAAGGTAAGGACATATTTATGCATTTTGCTGAAATGTTCCCTTTGCTACGATCAAAAATCTTCTTCTAACCTAAAAAAAAATCCAAGTGATTCCACAGTCTGGAAGCAATGCAGCAGTTACAATTGTTACTGGCTAATTCAACTGTTTGCAAGTCTATAATGAGAATAACCAGGAGTGTAATGTCAATAAGGAGGCTGTGAAGCCAGAGTTATTAAACTGTGGATCCTTGTGTGTTCAAGGCTGGAGTCCTGGACTATCAAACCTTTGCCAAGAACCTGGAAGTCCTYGAGGCCTGGATAACAGAAGCAGAAGAAACATTGAAAGAACAGGATCCCAGTCACTCATCTGACATCTCGGCAATCCAGAGCAGAATGGAGCAACTCAAGGTAACTAAAAAGCGAAGGAAGTACTGGGGTTTTTCTTCTTTTGTCCTGGTTATTTGTAGTCCAGGGTATGCACAGATATCATACATGCGTTCTGGATGTAGGAAATTGCTATCACTGATGAAAAGTGTAAGATTGAGAAATTGAAGTTGGATGGCAGTTAAGGGATGATTGTCACATTGCCCCTTGAACAAAGATGAAAAGGCCAGTCAAACTGTTCAGAATACAATTAATAACAGATCAAAATGGGAATGGAAACTTTAGCCGTTTTTGGAGATTTCCTTCATCTTGTTTTCTCGCAATGTTTTTTGTATTTATTCAGTTCCTGTCTCRGTGCTATCTCATTTAGGTATGAAGTAATTTATACATTTTGGGTAACTTGATATACATTGAAACATTCATAATGTGTGATCTCTATTTGAAGTCTTGCACACTTTGTTTTTATGGAGCTTCTTTTTTCCTTCCCCTTCTTTCAGAGACCATGACCGGAAGTCGCTGAACTTTGCAATCTAGGCTGTTTCTGTTTTAATCTTCCATCATTTTTCTGTCATGATTAACTGTAGATGGAATTCCACTTTGGACATACTAAAAAGCAGGGCATTTTCCTTATGCAGTGAATCGAGTATTTCTGTATTTCTCTACTGCAAAACAAAAACCTAAAAATAAAAAGTTGAGTAGTTTCAATGGGAATTTACCAGCCTAGAATTCAGGCTGAGAAGCAAAGAAAAAGGCTCACTTATTTTGACAGTACAAACATATGACTTTAAACTCTAGCCTACTTCTGCAGCCCTGAGCTGTGAATCCCCAATTCAGCAAAACACTTCARTGYAATTTGAATATACTTCTCTGCACACATTTAAACATGAACACAGTTTGCACCAGAAGTTGAAAACTGGTAAGGCAATTTTTCCCTGGCATAGAGATTGTTTACCACTTGGTGGCAACCAAGGCTATTCTAAATTTAACAGAGTGCTGGCTTGTAATTTTGAAGTGAATAATAATGTAACTCCTGAAGTTCCCAGTTATCAATTTTATTGCTTRTTGCAGAGTCAAATGTTGAAGTTCAGCAGCATGACCCCAGATTTGGACCRTCTTAATGAGCTGGGTTACAGGCTTCCTCTGAATGACAAAGAAATCAAAAGGATGCAGAACCTGAACAGACATTGGTCTGTGGTCTCATCTCAGACTACAGAGAGATTCAGGTGGGGATAAATAAAGATTATTCTACAGTTTTCCTCGATTAGATGTTAGAAAGTATATGTTTTGCAGAATATAGAAAATGTTTCAGGTATTTCACTAACCAAAGTTCCTTTTCTTTGGGGTGCTTAGAAGTGAAGCATTGAGCTGAGATGATGGTTTTGCCACAAATTAGCAGGATTTGAAATGAGCAGGACTGCTACTTTTCCAAGTATTGACTAAATAAATTGAATGAGGCAGCTAAGCGGAAAATTAGTATTTGGAACTACCTGAATCCATGTCTCTTTCTTTTTTTCTTTCAGTAAGCTGCAGTCTTTCTTGCTGCAACAGCAGACCTTCTTGGAGAAATGTGGGACTTGGATGGATTTATTARTTCAGACTGAGCAGAAGCTGGCAGTAGAGGTTTCAGGAAACTACCAAAGGCTTTTAGAGCAGCAAAGGGAGCATGAGGCAAGTAACCATGTATTTGTATAYATAGCTAAAATACATACAGTTTATACATAGAAGGAATGCACATTCTTTTTTTGAATGATACAATAGCATTGTATCATTCACAAACTGCGTTTGTGTGCACCATGAGGATAACTTTAAAAAAAAGAAGCATGCAGATTTGTCAGTAATAACCAGTGTGGAGGAGGACTGGAGTGTCTGTGTTTGCGTATAATGCATCACTATGCCTATGAGTGAGTGTCCCCTACATTTAGTCTACTTCAGATTGGTTTGTACTGAGGAAGCCAAAGCTCCTATAAAAACCTAACAATTCTCGTGCCATTTGACTCTTTGTCTTCACTCATAAGTGGAGAAAATCTCTATTCTGATTTTGTTCATTTGTTACTAAATTATCAATGCATGTAGCCTTAGAATAGCATGTTGAAGGAAGTTTTCTGTCAAATACTGTRTTATGTAATTCACCACGGGGCCTCCATTTGATAACATTTCTTGGGAGAACAAACTGATTTGGGCTTTGCTGCATGATGGAGTCATTTGTCTGTTTATAACAAATCAAGAACTAGCACAGCTTTTGCTTCAGGGAAAAACTGATTCAGAGTTTTTACTAGTACTMGATTCCGAGTTTATTGCTCTTCTGTGAAGTCAAGTGGTGCGCATTTTTTTATCCACCCATATTGTTACTGCCAAGAATCCTGGTAAAGATCAAGTAAAAGTCAATTTTCATACCAGAGCTCCCATGTGGCCGCAGTAGTTTCAGTTCCCACAACTTTTTCAGCTGACCTTCCCCTAGACTCAGGCCAGATTACAGGAAGAATTATGTCCTTCCCCTTCTCTTGCCTTGTGTCTCACTGCATAGTGTTTGAATGAGTGTCTGATAGCAAAAAGTAATTCACAACCATTTTTAGCATACATTTGCTTTAGCATCAAACTGTCTTTGCTTTCACAAAGGTCATCCATTTCATTTTCTTTCAATTCTGCCAGCATTAACTGGACAATCTCATTGTAAGTTTAAACATCACAGGTTTTGAGATGTGAATGTCCAGAAATCATTACTAAGTGCATGATTTCCTACTGTTGTTGTGTCTAGTCATAGCTATAATTTTTTGAAGGGAGGGCAATCTTCTCGCATTCATTTGTCTTGAGATCTCAGCTTAATTCTGTCCTGAAACCTTGATCTGAGGAGATGGGTGTTACTTGGGCACTCTGTTTAAGCCATTTCTTTTTGCAACTATAAAGTCATCTCAGAATTAAGAGAATTAATATCTGGTTTTCTGAATACTGCAGTTCAGCCTAAAAAAAAAAAAAAAAGTAACCTGATTTTATTTTTTTTTAAGTCCTTTAACTTTTGACTTTGTGTAATGARCACATTTTGATTATAAAAAAGTCCTTTGCAGTGCTTCCTGATAGTCACAAAGAATATTCCTTCCACTCCTTGTGGCTGAAGGGGTCAAATCTCAACTTCTTGAGATGTATTTCCACATTGTTTTGCTTTGTATTTTTTTTAAATAAATAGAAAATATTCTGTTTCCACTTGAATTCCGAGAATGGATATTGAAATGCTTCCAGCTCTGTCATAAGCTTTCCAGTGACTCATAACTTTGCTGGTGTTTATCCAAAGAAGACCCAAACCACCTCAGTGGCCTTCTTTAGAAATACCTTCCCAGTGACGTTTGCAAGGTGGAGGTGATATCTTTTTCAGACAACTCATGCTAACACACATCTGCTTCAGTCTCAGGATGATCTTGTAATCGCTCTTGCACAGTTCTCCAGAACATGGGACAGTGCTTGGGACACCCATGCAATGGGAATTCACTGAGAAACGTTTGAGAAAGTGTTGGCAGGGGAAGGGGACGGAAGTTCYTTGCCAACTCAATTACTAAATTTTTTTCCAGTATGCTGGTGTTGCGTATTTCAACACTTGCCTTCCTTTCCTCCKCCTTTAAATTTCTATTTCTGTGATTCATGGTGAGCTACATATGAGAATAAATTTGGGTGACAAGTGGTCCCAGGTAAGAGGAGTATCCCTCTTATGAACAGAGTGTACATAGGGGAAAGAAGTGSATGGTGTCCAAAATATCTCTACTTTTGTGTAGAGCTTGAGTACATCCACTCTAAGCAGTTCCTCAAGCTTGATAKGTTTTTCTTTCACCTGCCCTCCTAAAAAAAGTATTGAAAATTTCCCTTTTGGAGGAATTGGTTTTGCTGGGTTTTAGTTTTGCTTTGTTTTCGGGTTTTGGGGTTTTTTTTTGGAAGGGGTGGGTGAAGGTTGGCTTTTTGTGGCATAGGGGAGTTATTTAACCAGTTGCAGCCAGTTGTGTTCTGTTCAGTCTTTATCTGTCAACAGTGCTGGTAGATGCTGGTGCCTCCTGTGCTTCATGTTCCCTAACTTCACAAAAATAGACGTTACAGAAAGTAAAAGTTCTGCCTTTTTGCTCAGCTTTYTGAAATTCTCAGTGCCACACTATTGTGTCTTCATTCATGAGATAATAATGGCACTCAGTCTCCCTCTGATTCACGCTCAGCCATTGATAAGTGCCAAAGTATTCAAAGAACAGCATCAAATATTTCTGCAAAGAAATCAGACAACACTGTTTCTTTCTGTGGAAAAATTTATGACCTGAGTAGCATTTTCAGAGTTAACTCAGTGATTCAGAGAGGCAAAATCTCTTATTTAAAAACTGCTGCATCTCCTAAAAGTCCTAAACAAGCGCACACAATGTGCTTGAGGGATTTCAATTGCAGGTGCCAGTGGGTGTTTTGCTGGCAGTTGCAGATGCAGGAATTGGTACAATCACAAATTGAGCTGGTGAGAAGCCGTGTAACAGGAGTGGCCTAGACTTGGAGAACAGTGGCTCTCAGTTTAGAACTTCTGTCAACTGTAAATGCCATCACTAACCAAAGGAAAAAAATCTTAAGCTTCRTACCAGTGCACTTTTTCTTTGAATCTCTCTGTAAACCTTTTGAACATAGAGTGAGTCCAGTGATGCCTGAGTGTGCCTTCATGAACATAAWATTATTCCTAAAGAATCTTACATGGTCCATTATTAAAATAAAGGYGTTTTTAAAAACAAATTTAGGTATAATATATATACACTTGAATTATGTTTRCTTAAGTAGTACCTAGGTAATTTTTTGTCTTAAGTAACATTAAAGTAATAAGGGAGTTTTAAAAGTATTGTGGAAGTTTATTATGCCTGTGGGGAAAATTGGAAAATAAATATGAAAACTTGGAAGTGGAAAATTTATTTCTAGCTCCTGTACATGTCTGTTTGTTTTAAAGTTCTATTGGCAATGTAAAAGTGTATTGGAAGTTTATATAATGCTATCATAYATGGTCTGTGTAACAAGGCAAAACATTATAAAATTCTTAAATATGTCAAAAAATAAAAGTTGTCCTTTCTGTCCAAGCAAAAAACACCCTATCTGGATTTTGTTGTAAATTATAATGTCAATCACTCAACTGTACTCAGAAACATAAAAYCTAGCTCCAGTTTATATAATTTAGCTTTATAATATTGGTCTCGAGGAACTAATAATAATKACTAGAAGCAGAAAGTAACTCTAAAAGGAGAGTTTTCAGTGTGTTTTTATTAAGGTCATGACAAAGCTCCCATTGAATTAATCTGACGTGAGATTAAATACATGAAAATTCACTTTTATCAGTGCATTCAGACAAAATGAAAATGTAAGATCTTGTTTTAACATCMTTGTCTCCTGTACAACAGCTGTTCCAGGCAGAGATGTTCAGCCGCCAGCAGATTTTRCATTCAATTATCTCTGATGGGCAGCACCTCCTAGAACAAGGACAGGTGGATGACAGGTAGGCATTGCTGTATTGTTGCCGCTGCTGGGTATGTGAAGTAATACTCAGGGTAGTGGGAGACTTCCAAACAGAGAAGGTAGCAGATGGCAGTGCTCAGATCRTGTTCTTCTGAAGTGGAAGCCACTGTTGCTGTGGTTAAGCTGTTAATTAGCCWGATCTTAAGACAATGTTCTTCAGAACGCTACAAGGTATGTGAACGCGTTTGGGAATAGAAGCAGGCTGCTTCTCTGACAAAGATTTGTCTGGGATTATCAAGTGTGTTAAATACATATCGATTTTGATGTATTTTCAAAATGTCACTTTCACCAAAGGAGCCTGCAGTGACACATTTAGTGGGTTACACTTGATTTGTGCCGCCTGGGGATTTGCCTCTGCCAGGAGGATTCCCTTCTGCCATATAAGAACACCTGCAGCCTTAATGTGATTGAGTAGGAAATCATTGTTGCCTGGGATTTTATTTTAAATGCTTGGGGTCAAATAAATGAAAATCTGTGGAACACCAGTGGCTTCACACTTGTGCATGTACATTGACTTTGCTAAAGTTCKAAGATGAACTGTTTACTGGAATGTGAGAATTGTTTGAATGTTTTGTGTATATTATGCCTGCTTCAAATTCAGTAGTAAATCTGGGRGGGTGAATTGTGAAGTCTTCAAGATTTGCTCTGAATTTGATTAATCCAAGATAGCAAAACCTGTGGGTTTTCTTTGTGTATTTCTGGGAAGAAGGTAGAAGAGTTTGGTGCATTAGGGATTTGGGGTTTTTAAGGTTTCAATAATTGGATCCCTTTAATTCTCCCAGTATGTGAAGTTCTTATCCTCAGTCAGCCTTCATGAGACTTCTGTGCTTTTCTCTAAGTGTTTTGTAATTGACAGACAGGYGCCTTCTTTTTCCCTTCAGTTTATTCATTAAGCAAATATATTGAAGTATGAAGGTCACTCTGTATTTTTATTATTTCTCTATTTACAATAGGGATGAATTTAATCTGAATCTGACTCTTCTGAGCAATCAGTGGCAAGGAGTGATTCGCCGGGCACAGCAGATGAGGGGCATCATTGACAGCCGGATTCAGCAGTGCCAGCGCTACAGGGAGATGGCGGAGAAGCTGCGCAAGTGGCTGCTGGAAATGTCCTGTCAGCCAGTGACTGAGCTGGGCAGAGTTCCTATCCCACTGCAGCAAGCAAGAGCACTGCTGGATGAAGTGCAGGTATGTCCAGTGTGTTTGAAGAAAAAGGAAAAAAATCCCTGCCTTTTTTGTAGTCTTCAACACTTAAAGCGTTCTTTAAAAAGGCTTAGATTCAGCCTATCTGCTCTGCCAGCTCTTAAGAACTGGCATTACATCAGAAGYAATAGTGTGATGGAAGCAAAGTTGGAGTTCATGGAGAACATGTAAAAGAGAATTTACTGGGCCCCCACTCTCAAGCTTTGCTTGCTTCTATTTTTGCTTTCCGCCAGTGTCACACTGAAACAGTCTTGAAAAGATGGTGATGACCTGTGTGAGGAATGTATACCTGATAACAAGGATTCCTTGAGTCCATCTTCATGGGCTGTTAACAGTATCAAGCAAGCAGCTTGGTGTCATCAAGCTTTATAGCTGGAAGATGGATATAATTACAATAATGCTTAAAAGGATAACAGGCTGTAGAGGAACCCTTTCTCTTTAAGAGCAATTGAGATGCTGACACTAATGGGGAGAAAGAAGTGTTTCATGTCTTTTATCTCCTTGGAGAAATTTTCTAAAGGTCTGCTGCAGTAAATGATTATGAAAATGTTAGGGTAAAGCATTTGGGCCATAGCTCATGTTGAACACAGAGTATGCAACCAATTAAAATATGGGTTTGAATTACTGAATTGCTAATTGTAATTAAAAAGACAAAGCTGACAGAAAACTATTAATATTTTCAGCTTAAAGAGAAAGTTCTCTTAAGGCAGCAAGGGAGTTACATCCTCACTGTGGAAGCTGGGAAGCAACTGCTGCTCTTTGCTGACAGTGCAGCTGAGGCASTCCTGCAGGCAGAGCTTACTGAAATCCAGGAGCGCTGGAAGATGGTTAGCACTCAGCTGGAGCAACAGAAGAAACAGGTTGCTTTGCTGCTAAAGGTAAGTATGCSATTCCTTCTGTACTTCTTCAGCATATTTGTGTTTTCTCATTGTGAGCCCTGATGAAGGAAAGCATTCTCAGTGGACAAACACAAATCAGGAACTGCATGTACAGGACATGAAATAACAATTTCCCTTCACCACTTCTGAAACTTAGGAGCGTTGATATTACTTCACAACAGGCTTGCTAGTTGATATATTTTAACTTATATTTCCAGAATACTGCTGATAAAGTATATCCTACTACTCCTACTTTCAAAATAGATAAACATTTTTTTTTTTAATTGCACAAATTTGGTTAATTTTTATACTTTTATTGGGTTTGAGTGGTGAAGTTTTTTCTAGGGAGAAGCTGCAGGGATAACTTCTGTAAGAAGCTGCCAAAAGCTTCCCCTGTGTCTGATGGAGCCTGTGCTATCTGGCTCCATGATGGACCCATTGCTGGCCAGAGCTGAACCCAGCAGTGATGGTGATAGTGCTTCTGGGATAACACAGTTAGGAAGATGAAAAGAAATTTTAATAAAAATTACTGTGCAGGAGCAATTGCTTCCAGAGAGAGGAGCGAGAGAATGTGACAGCAGCAACTTTGCAGATGTCGAGGTCAGTGAAGGAGAGGGAGGAGGAGCTCCAGGGRCCAGRGCAGAGGTTACCCTGCAGCCCATGGTAGAGACATGGGGTTCTGTGGTGGAGCAGACATCCACCTGTAGCCCGTGGAGGACCCACAGYAGAGCAGGTGGGTGCCCAAAGGAAGCTGTGACCCCATGGAAAGCCCACACTAGGGCAGTTTTGCTGGCAGGACTTGGACCCTGTGCCGGAGCCTTGTTGGAGCAGTCTGTTCCTTAGGGTTTGGAAGCAATCCATGGAAGGGACTCTCTCTGGAGCATTTTGTGAACTGCAGCCCATAGGGAGATCTCATGGAGACGTTCGTGGAGGATTCTGTCCTGTGGGAGGGACCCCATGCTGAAACAGGGGAAGAGTGTTATGAGCATCACAGACTATTGTCACGCCAGGTCATATTCTTTAATCAGGGTAATTCTTCATCAAGATGATCATRAAATACTGGGATAGACTGGGAAAAAAGGAAGGAGAGAAATTCAAAGGAAGTGGTATAAGGAGATTATCTTGAAACAGAAAACTAATTTTCAATGCAGTGAAAGGTTCAGGACAAGTTCTGTATTTTCTGGTATCACACCACTGGCATTCTTTRTGGGCTGACTGGCTTATTAGAGATCTTTCTGTCTTCTTACAAGGTTTTTTCAAGCAGGTGAGGCACGTAAAACCATACTGTCCCCTGACATGGTTTGATTGCAATGGACACATTAAAAATTTTGGAAAGAATGCAAACATTAAAGCTGGGTATAGCTACTAAAATCTTGATTTGAAGTAGATATAACAGTTGCTTGAATCTGTCCTGAATTTGCTGTTTCCCCTACCACTTTTTGTTCTCAGAGATTAATGCCCCTGAATGAAGCTCTTTTCAAAGAATAGTTCTGGGTTTAATACAGGCATTCAGGAAAGGAAGTGGGAAATTAATTTTGTCAGGGAGAGATTTTCCTGAAAGGATGGAGTTGGATCTAGACAGGATTTTAATAACAAAAGACCTTGTGTATTTCTACAAAGAGAGACCTACACACTAAAAATTTGACACAGTTCTGCACATGACTCAAGCTCTGAGACTTTGAATATTGTYTAGAGGGAGATTTCAGACCATGTTATTTTTAGGCCTGTCAATTCACACAAGTATAATACAGATGAGAACTGAAACCTAATAAACATTCTGCTTTCAGGACTGGGAAAAATGTGAAAAGGGCATAGGAGACTCCCTGGAGAAGCTAAGATCATTCAAAAAAAAGCTTTCTCAGCCATTGCCAGATCACCATGATGAGYTGCATGCAGAGCAGATTCGTTGCAAGGTAAAGCACTTCTTCTCTGTTGATTGTTGTCTCATCTTTGCCTGCCCTTGTCCAATAACCTCTTTCCTTGTTAATTTGCTTTGTGTTACTGACTGTGCAAACCAGTCAGGCATCCCCATGACAAGAAACTATCCGTGTAACATGAATAGCATGATCCCAGGGTGGTCTCACTATAGTGAATATAGATCTGATCRAAGTGGTACAAGAGCAGAGTCTGAAAAATACTGCAGTAGGGCTGTATTGATGTAATTTTATAATGTAAATTGTAACCTCAAACATAAACTCATGATACCTGAGCTCCTGGTTTAGTGCTTTTTATTTGAGGTGAAGTGACCATGGGGGATTTTAGACAATATTTTTAGGCATTTTAGAAGTGGATTACCACTTGAAAATATTTTCAATACAGAGGAGTCCAAAYCAGTTTTTGAACTTTCCAGATACCTTTGGACTTTGGAGAGTTGAGYAGTGTCTTAACTTGCAACTTCTTGTTATAAGGCTGATGAATCATTCTGTACTGGGGAGTTAATAGCGTCATAACTCTAAAAATACATTTGGGGTTGATGTTTTCTTTTTCTTTGAAATGGGGCTGAAACAGTCTGCTTGACATGGTGGGTCTGCTCAGATATGACTTAAATCAGTGGAATAACACTTCTTGTMTGTTTCACCAATGTACTCAAATTATTATTTGCTATCAATCTGGTTCTTTTTCCTTATGTTCTTCTTTTAAGGAGTTAGAGAATGCTGTTGAAGGCTGGACAGATGACCTTGCTCACCTCTCCCTGCTGAAGGAGACCTTGTCTGTATATATCAGCGCAGATGATATCTCAATCCTCAGTGAGCGAATAGAGCTCCTGCACAGGCAGTGGGAGGAGCTKTGCCACCAGGCAAGTGCAGCACTGAGCACTGATGGGAGCAGTAYGAATGCTACTAAAGTGCCAGGAGAACAGTTGAATCCAAGTGAAAACTTTTAGAAGAGATTCATGTYGACACACCTAAATTCGAAAGTGAATTCTTTCTGAGTCAGGGGAAACATTGATTGAAATATTGCTTTAGTTACTGCTAGTGTTTCTAGAGCTCTTGAACTTTATAATGGCTGTGAGGWCATATTTAAACAGCCTTGAAAAATTAAAAAAGTCGCACTGTGAGCTGTGGGACTTGGCATGGCTGGCTGGGAAAAAATCATAGAAATACTACAGTTCTACTTTGTTTYGGTGCTCAGAAAGGATGTTTCCTCCCCATTCAGTATTGCCCTATTGTACCTTCAGTTCTGCTCATAGCTTTTCTTTCAAACATTGGTGTCTGCATTTCCTTTAGTCTGAGGGTGATTTGCTTGCCTGCAAAATGAGCTGAGGAGTATTGGTTTATTTTTTCAGGTGCATCACACTATTTTAATGTGCTTCTGGCCTCTGTTTTGCCCTCCAGGTAGTGGAGTCTTCCTTACCCAGCTTTTCAGATTATCCTGATGTCATTTCAGTAGAGATTCCTGATGATTTCAGAGTTTCCTGATGTGGTTTAGTGAAGAGTGCAGTCCACATATGCTGGGGCTAACTAACCACAAAGTAGAAAAAATGCTTCACAGTTGGCAACAGAGAACTTGTTATGATTTACTTGCATTTGAATGAACCAAWGTGGACACATCTAAATTATGATATAGTCAATGCATGTATATGGTAAAAGTAAAGAAGTTCTGTCTTAGTTTTGAGCATGCTCAGTGTTTAAGGATGTAACCTAGTGCAACCCTTCATTCATCTGCTACTCATTTCTGGAAAGCTGTCATTTAGAATCTCAGAAAGGAAAAGCAAGATCACCTGTATGCACCTGTTAAACCTAACACAGTAGTTAAAAAGCTCATACATTAATTTGTGAAAGAGCAGATGCAGTCTTCATCTTTTGAAATTATGGTACATGATATGAAGTATGATATATGGTGTAAAGTCAGAAATAACCCAGATYACAATGGGGAGGAAGTAAGTACTTGTACCAGTGTTTGAAACTGGAGAGATGACTTTGCTCAATCTGTGCTGTTATTTTGATTTCAGTGTCCATCTTGGACTGTTACTGTTTGCACTCTGAGATGGTACCACAGGTTCTGCTATTTCTTAAACACAGCAATGTTTTCCTTCCTTCTGTTTTAACTGCTGTACTTGCTTGTTTGATGTGCCATGCCTTTTCTTTCCTGTCAGGGCACACCTCAATCCTGGGATCCCTCAAGATGTCATGCCTATCCACAGGAAATAGTTGTCTATGAAATGAGTGTATTGGACTCAAGTAAAATATATTTTTGCAAAATACAGTGTATCTTGGATTTAACATGGTACTCATGCTTGTGCATGAATGACACAGACTTTTGGAGTTTGGCCTATACTACGTCTGTATCTATTTTTTTATGCTTTGGTGAAGCATTTTTAATTTACTTTTTAATTTAATCTCTTAGATCAAAAATACACTAATATRTTTTACAAAATTCTATAAGTGAGCAAGAATTGTAAGAAAATACAATTTTATCTTCTAATGAAAACTTCAGGTTAGAGATGTTATGAAACAAGATATTGACAGACTACTGAGCTTTACGCTTGGGTGCCCCAGTCTGTGCATAGGATGTGGCTAACAGGAAATGTGAGATCAGCACTTACCCCTGAACATGCAGGCTGTCTTGCAAGTTCTTGCTGTACAACTCCAGTTTGTTTTAATGGCAAGCGGCTGCAACACTTTTTCAAAGCTAGAGGAGCTCACATTGAGGCGCAAAGTGTGTTAAGCATGTCTTAAATGTATTTACTGGGTTTGTTTCATTTTCATTTACTCTSTGTAACTGGTTTAAGGTCTCCTTGCGTCGACAACAAGTTAGTGAGAGRCTGAATGAGTGGGCTGTCTTCAGCGAGAAGAACAAGGAGCTCTGTGAATGGCTGACTCAAATGGAAAGTAAGGTGTCTCAAAATGGTGACATCCTCATAGAAGAAATGATTGAGAAACTTAAAAAGGTACAGTGTACACTTACATGCTGTTCTTTAACTGTTTACTTGTTTGTGAATTAGCTGAAATTAAGGTTTTGCCTCACCCTGATGTGTTCTGGTGTTTCTGTTCTYCTGCTATGCAGCATTTTCCTGTCTTTCTTGAGATAGGACCTCCCAGAATACCAGAAAATTAAGTGACTACAAAGTCAGAGGCATCTGAATGCTTTGCTGAGTGTTGAATGATAATTRCCTGTAATGAGTTAAATGATATCAKACATATTTATAGAAGGYATTGTGTTTCAGGTTGTGTTGGGTGGTTTTTTTCATTCTTCTGGTAGTAGTTTGTGTTTATCCATCAAATATGTAAGAGGTTGTCACTCCACTGTACTGGTCAACTAAAAAACCTTCACTCGTATTTACATCATTCCTTCAGTAGTGTAGAGCAGAGTATATTTAGAATAAGTACCTGTCTTATGATTGCTCTTKACTGTCTAGGATTATCAAGAGGAAATTGGTGTAGCCCAGAAGAACAAAATCCAGCTTCAGCAAATGGGAGAGAGACTTGCTAAAGCCAGCCATGAGAGTAAGGCATCAGAGATTGARTACAAACTTGGCAAGATCAATGACAGGTGGCAGCATCTTCTAGATCTTATTGCAGCCCGGTAAGACAGTTGCTTTGTTTCTGAGTTTTAAGAGGGACAAGTAAATATGCTGGAACTSATGCATTTAAAATTCTTTATTGTCTGCCTTTTCATCATAAATTGTGAARTGAATTTATTCTTAACCATCAACACATTTCTGTGGAATTCACCTTCCTGTTTATGGTACAGGACGTTTCTTCCGCAAGAGTCATTTRAAAACTTCATGGGCTAGAATAATATGGTGATGATGATAGGTTTACACTTGGGCTTGMTCTTAAAGCTCTTTTCCAACCCTAACTGWTCTGTGTTTTTGCAATATAGGATCAGTTGCTATCAGATGTAATGAGCCTTGCTGTAGTACCATCTTACTTTACATGGTGCCTCAAACTGGATGCAAATGTAGTTTTTCTAAAAATTTCTTGAGAGAGGAACCAAAACAATGCCTTCATAGTTTTGGACTGCAAGAAGAGCATGTCCAAAACTAAGTCTTAGGTTTTCCACCAAGTAATTTTTCACTGATGGAAAAGAGTAACTGCAGGTAGATGTATGCATACTGGCTTAAAGACTCTTTTTATTCAAGGTCAAAAGTATAACTGCARTTTTCAGAGGAGTTCCTTAAAGGAATACAAGATTGTTGTTTGATATTTAAAGAAACTGATWTACTTGTTTGAACACTTTCTGATGAGCTGTGCTACAGCCTCTCTTCCATTACCAACAATAATTTTCTATYAATTTTGCACTTCATGWATTGCATAAAWAGCTCRTATACTTTATAATTCACATTTCTTTGATGTAAGGACTTATGCATTAGTGAAACTTTAGTACTGTTAGCAGTAAAAAGGTTTGTTTAGTTTCATAATCTTTTTTTTTGTCTGTTCTTTTTTAGTATAGTTTTATTGCATTCTTGCTCTGAAATCTGCTAACATGGGAGCAGTTAATTTTATGCAAGCTGAAGCATTCCAGTGGCTCCAGCTCCTTTAATAGTAATACATTTTAAAGGAACGAACACTATATATTTCTTACAGAACAATTAAGTCAGGAAGTGTTGCCTTACAGTCGAGGAGCCGGCTTGGTTTCAGAGGATACAYCAACAGTTGTTGAACTTAAAGTATATTTGATACATTTTTATGTTCCTCTTTTGAAARGCTTTCTTGGAGAAATATTCAGATAATACCTAATGAGTAGAGATTAGTTCCCACTCTAGGGACAGGTGGGAGTAGTTTAGGATTCTATATAATTCTTGGGTGGGGAGGTGTAAGGCACTCATATTATACAATTAAACCTTCTCATTCTGTTATCATGAAGGGTCAAGTCCTAGTTCTTCACTAATGTATGTAAAATATTTATATACTTTTATTTCTAGATCATTTCAATTTATTGTTCTCAACTGGCATGCTCAAYACTATTGTATGCAATTAAACATACAACCCTTTCCATCCCAGTGCTCACTGAAYTGAAAGAAAAGCTCTGCAAAGTTTGCTGAAGTTTGGAAATAAATTGTAGAAAGGTTTGATGATAGGCTGTGAAAATTTTGGTAGTTCAGCTGTACCTTGGGCTGGAAATTATTAAAACCCAAGCTGTTGATTAATGCATGTACAAAATGTTTGCATTGATGTCTAATTGCCAGTGGAAAAAAAGGGTTGCATTCCCCAAGGTAATTTTTAGAAGGCTGCAGAGGCCCTTTAAAATATGTTCGTACATATTGGCATGTATTCTAGTTAAGGTATTTTAGAGTTTGGAATGTATCATATAATGTGATTTTGGCTGTATCCTGCTAGCAAATGCAGATTAATTGCCCTGGTATTGAAAATAAAATACATCTTTTCATATTCTGGATATGAATACACGCCTAACAGTGTAAATAAATTATTAGAGTCTGCAGACCTTTCTGCATTGCTGCAGTAATCCCTTCCCTGGAGCATTTTTCTCTGTGGATTGTTTCCTACAGCTGTGAACTAATAGAATGTGCTATGTGAAAATGCTTTGGTAGTGTGTTATGGTAATACATGTCCAGTCTGAACSTTTACCTTTTGATTTCATACTGTATGGTGAAACTTCCCCAGTCACCTGTAAAAGCATCTTTCTTTGTCACATTCTATTCCCTTACCCATTTCTTTTATTACCCCTCCTTTCAGAGGAGTGCTGTCGCCACACAAGTGACAGCTGCAGAGAGGTGGTTGTGTCTCTGCATCAGACACTTCCGTTTCTTCCCTTCCACGACCTTTTAATCCTTTCAGATGGGTTTTTCTGATAGGTCGGTCTCACAAAAAAAATGTTGCTGTTGTTTACAGCCAGGAAACAGTGCTACTGCTGCAACTGCTCAGACTTTGCAAAGAAGACTTTGTGTGTGTTTTCATCCTTTCCCCTACCACTCACAGTCCACATTCCTGGGGATCAAATCTGGCACATGTTGATGAATGCAGGTTTTATTTAGAAACATGACCACTTGTCACCATCCAGTGTCATGTTATCAAGCAACGGCTGGTAACATTTGTTTGGCGTGAAACATTTTCTGTACAGTACTTCCCAGCAAAGTGTGTCCCCTTTCCTCCCCCCACCTCCACCAAAAGAACGGTGTTTGCAGGCTTTGGGAGTTGAAGTTCTTCTTTTTAATACTGGAAAATTTCATGGTTGTGGCGGAAGACTTGCATGCTGTGAGGATGGCGGAGGACAGCAGTGTGGATTCAGACCTCCCAGACTGTAACTGTGATATCACAAGGCAGGCAGCTATTTTTGTTTGCTTTTGATTGATACTATCCTTTCTGAAGTCTTGGCTTGCTGGGAAACTAACTGAAATATTGATACGTAGAAATCACTACTATAGCTAGAAATTACTGTTTTCTGCTCGGTTTAAAAAGTTGACAGTGATAACAGGATACTTTGTTTTACAGCTAGTACTTTTTGGATCCCAGAATAATTTTTTGATAGTGATGGAGACTTAGAACTAGTAACATCTCTTAGCTGTCTGAGAGAAACTGTGGGTTGATTTTACTGCTCTTTTTAAATAGGAGRGCATGTACAGACATGAGAAAAACCAGACTGTATCTGTCTGCTTGCTGTTTGTGTCATCAAAGGGGCATGACTACAAGCAAAAGGTAGAGAAGGAAAGAAGCTGTAAAAAAAGTATTTCAGACTTAACTTATCAAAGCCTGTTTGACCTGTTCATATTAATGACTGTTTTGTAACTGCATGTAATACTTGGACTCAGCTACATCATCTTGGGTTTTTGATTCAGCTTCTCTTTCTCCCTCTTCACATTAKCTTTGCTAGAAATCTAGCTGTTGTACAGAATTCTAGAAATTGAGTCTTTGAAAGAGCAACTGATTGGAGTAGTAAATATAACTGGCTTTACTAGTGTCTTACTACTGAGTAGTACTATACGTTGGAAAATAAATTCTTTTTTTAATCATAAAAAGATGCTTTTAAGCTGATCTTTTCAAAACTGATTTTAGTAGTACAGGATTTTTCACTGTTTCAAACAGTGTTTCTTAAAACTTCGCCTTTCTTTCTAAATAGATTTTTTAAAGCACCTTTTCTGCTTTCTGCTGTCTGTTGTTCAGACTTAGCTAACATGCTCCTACTGAGTGTTTTTATGTTGCTTTTAAAGTTTAATATTAGTAAGCAGCTGTCTAAATGACTAATGTGGTAGCTATGACTTCTATATGATGCATTTTTCTGTACTTACAGGGTTGTTCCCATTTAGATTTAAGTGGAATCTAAGGCTGTCTGCTTTAGAACTAGTTGAATCAAATGTGTCTGTGCTTAAATTTAGCTCCAAGTTGTKCTCCCACTGACTTTTCTTAATGTAGAAAAATAGACATTATTAATAGACAGTCTAAAGTTACTGCTTTCCTGGGGAAATTGAGGCACATTAATTGGAACATGAAAAGATAAGTATCATAAACCCATTCCAATTTTCAGATGATTTTTCATCAGTAAGTCATAAAAACAACTGAATTTGACAGTATTTTCCTTTCTGAGAGTCTTAAGTATTTGTAAAATATAACAAGACTGGGGTGTGTGTTTTATGGAAGACAACCTTTAAACCAGCTTTGTAATGGTTTCGACCCTTTGATTTCAGTGCAGAATTTTCATTATCAAGGAGAAGAGTTATCTCAAGTCTTTCACAGTAACATGTGATGTTCCTGTGCTGCCCAGTGCTGCAACAAAAGCATGAAATGATTATTGGAATAATTAACATTTTAAATATACTCTTGCAAGTGAAATCTCAAAAGCTTAAAAATTACACTCGGCTAGGGATCCCACATTCTTGATTTAGAATCTGGCCTTTGTGCCTTAAGCAGAGCTTTTAGAACATAGGCAACCTGGCTTGCTGAAATTCAGAGGGAAGACTCTTAGACATGATGGATTRTATCTATTATTTGACCACAGATATATTTTCAGAGTAGCTGGAGGCACAGCCCTGTATTGCAGTTCAGTCTAAAAAAAGCATAATCCCAGCAGACTCCAGCAATCAGTTATTTATTTGTTTCTCTTTGTACCATGAACAAGGAACCTGTTATGTTAAACTCAGTACAAAAAAAAAAAAAAAAAAAAAAAAAAAAAAAACCAAACCCAAAACAGTTAAGGGTTGATGTAGTGGGGGATAGGGCAGAAGTTACAGGGTTTGGGTTTGGTTGAAGTGTTCTTCTAGTGTGTCATGTTGGTTTTCTTTTTCTCTTTGGAGTAAGGTAGAACACATGTCTGAAAACAGTGGTAGTTGGCCCAGACTTATTTTGTGCTCTGGCAGGGATGAATTCCTGTGCAGTTTGCCTGAGGCAGAGGGCACTTTCTAGACTATGGACCCTTTATCAGCTGCTGCAGGCAAAATGTGAATGAAGTCCAGCACAGAGATKAGAGTAACACACAACTGCAAACAAAAAACGTCCTGGTCCACAGTTTGGCCTTGCAGATGATCAAGTGACATTGCTTCTCCACAGGCTGATGTGACTCATTGTTCCCTTTCCCACTCTAAAAGGCCTGCAAAGGATCAGTAGCATTGAGCCTTGAAAAACTAAATAGAAAATGGGCAAGTTTTCACTCCTTTTAAATAATGTCAGAGATTGAAAAGCTATATGTGACTTCCAGAAGGGTGATGGCCARCCTTCTTGGTCATCCTATGAGCAAGTTTGAGTTGATTCACACCCASAAAGCATTGTATGTAGAACCATGGGTGACAAGGAGATGGTGCCTCCAGACAATGGGTGTTCTCCTACTGTCTCCCYAAGCCTAAATTCATGGCTGTGTTTTGAGATGGCCCAATTATGGGGACTGAGGCAGTCTTTCAGCATAATTGTATTTACTTAGTCCTATCATAGACAGATTTTCAGATTACCCAGATATTTTTCCAGTTTCCAGGTGGGGATTTTTCAGATTAAAACCCTACAACTGTTGGTCATGACACTCTGTCAAATAAGCTACTTTTGAACTGTTCAAAGGTTTTTAGCAATAAAGAACACAGTTTAACCATCTGTGAGCTAAAGACAGGGCTATAAAGACATGAAAACTGGGAAGATCTAACTATTTTTAAGATTACATTAATATCTCTGCGATTCTCTTACTTGTCAGCTGCAACTACTGCTTTCAGTATAGAAACGATAAATTTGTTGGTTAGTATAGTAGAAAAAAATGTGAATTGCTTATTTTGAAGTATAGTATAATCGGGTGGGATTTTATTTGTTTAAGAGCTCTGGCAATCTCATATTTTTCAAACCGATTTAGTCAGTCTATTCCCATCTGCACTCATCTTTTAAACCTTTCTGATACTGAAACACTTAAGTAGAAGAGCAATGGGAGCATGAAAGGGAACATTCATGCTCAGACTCAAGACTATTTTTGGTACCACACAAACAGGAAAAAAGAGCTTAGAAAAAAATTCARAATCTACTAATAATGTATGTTATGTAACATGGGGATAGGAAGGAGAGAATTACTGGCAGACAATTTTGGAGTTCAAACAGAMTGAAGGAAAAATTATTGAAATAGGATGAAAGTTTAGTTGAATTAATTCACTCTCTAACCTTAATGGTCCCTTGATTAAAAAATAAAAAACCACAAACAAAAATCTATTTCGTTTTTCCTGGTCCTCAGTCTTCCATGGTCAGGATTCCAAGAAAAGTACTAGTTRGAAATCACCACGCAGTTCCATTTCCAGTTTCATCTGTTTAAACCCAAAATAGTCCAATAACACCAACCTAAAAGCAGCACTTGGGATTYAGGAATCCTCCCCAGGTTCTCAGCTGGATTTCTTGCTCTAAAACTTATTTATTCAAGGACAAGTCTTCACCCTGGAGCAGGTTGCCCCATCCTAGGAATGTTCAAGGTCAGGCTGGACAAGKCTCTCAACAATCTGRTCTAGTTGAAGATGTCCCTGCTSATTGCAGAGCAGGTGGACTGGATGACTTTTAAAGATCCCTTCCAACCCAAACCTTCTCTGATATGTAGTTCAGTGTTTTCCTGTGGGTGAAAATGGATTGTTCATGCAGTGCACTCACCCATCAGTACATGGATAAGTTATTTGTACTCTCAGAAGAACAGTTGTCATCTATTAATAAAATACACAACTAAGTTACTTAGATTGGGGGGGGGGGAGGGTGCTTGATGTGTGCAAGTTCATTTAAAAAAAAAAATAAAAATAAAAAACGGAAACTTTTCTTAACCAATGTTAAAGTCAACTGATAAAGGTACAGAAGCTTTGAAAATGTTGTGTGGCATTAGTAAGCACTCAGTTTTTCTTAACCAGCAGCTATGAATGCAGGATTGCATGCAATTACAATATACTTCTTTTGCATAATATAGGAACACTTTACAATACAAGTTGCCATCTAAGTGAAGTTTTTTCTTAAAACTTSCTGAAACACATGCTGTGAAAATTTTTCTTCAGCATGTACTAATACTGCTATTTCTTTTTCTTTGCAGGGTAAAGAAGTTGAAGGAGACCCTTGTTGCAGTGCAGCAGCTGGACAAAAATATGAGTAGCCTGAGATCTTGGCTTGCCCACATTGAGTCAGAGCTGTCCAAACCTATCGTCTATGAAACTTGTGACTCAGAGGAGATACAAAGGAAGCTAAACGAACAGCAGGTAAAATACAATGCACATATCAGATGAACAGTGACATGGGGAGAGCCAACGTAGAGTGTCCTTGGGCTGCCCATACCCAGTTCAGCTGAGAGGGCAGGAGGCAAAATRCTTAAATATCAAGGCAAGTGGTACTTACTGTGTCACTTATAGAGCCTTCTGCTGGCCTTGACATCGAATCCACCAGGAGCTGATTGGCATTTCCAAGCAAGGTAAGGCACTAAGAGATGTAAMCTGAACGAGTTATTGCAATTGTTTTCCTTTGGGGCTTGTGGTTTTGGTTTGTTTGAATTGTCTGCTCCCAGAGGCAAAACTGACATCTGTTAGACCTCRCAAATGTTGCAAATGCTTGAAAATTACTATTTTTAGCAACCTTTCTAACTCAGTTTTATTTTGCAGCTTGTTTGAGAGTCACTCTGCATGCAAAGTTGCATGAGCTATACATGTGAAGTTAAAACTGGTTGATTTATACTACACAAGCCTTTATGCAGTGCTAGATTAAAATATGTAGAAAAATGTGAAGTCAACCACTTTTTGGCATTGAAACTAATGTTACTTCTAAGGTGATCTACTGTACTTTTTCCTTCTTGTTCCACTTCACTGACTAGTGCAGTTTTACCTAGAAGCACAGTGCTGGATAGAACTGTTCTCTTCTGTATTCCTGTTGGTTATTTATTGGCAAAAATACCTTTCTGGTGCCCACTGGAGATGAGTTAGATGCTCTCTGGAGTCCTTTCTCCAGAGGAGAAAGAAATGTGTGGGAAGAGGAAAGACAGGATATTTTGTGGGACAGGATAATTTATGAAGAGAACAAATGGGGATTTTGCTCCTTTAAGCTCAGTGTGGAACTGAGAGCCAAGAACTCTCTCAGAGTTTTTGCCAGCTTCTTGACTGATACACCACATGGCTGTCCAGRATTACTTACTAATATTCTGTGTGGCATTTACATAGGGATAATAATTTATAATACACAAACATCAGTTAATGAATGATGTTTCTGAGACAGTAAAGTGCTGGGAAGGGCTAAACATTGCTATCAACAAAGAAGATGATTGAGATTATTTATTAGAATCCATATGCAGGCACCCCATACTTTGTTACAAGCACTCCTTATGGGAGTTATTTTGAGCACAGAGACTGTGTATCTCTCTGCCTTCCACTGTTTTCTTGTGGTGGACAACATGCAGTAACATTCTGTAGAAGTGAGAGTAATTTAATTTGWRCTGTAAAGGGGAGAAATAGAGGTGAATCTTAACAGGAAACAATGCCATATTTATGAACTTGGTGATGATTTGATATGATAACAATACAAGACATGGTGGTAATAATAATAATAATAATAATAATAATAATAATAATAATAATAATAATAATAATAATAATTTTTAAAACCCACCCACCTTCAATGTGTGGCAACCAATATTTTTATTAGTTGGAGACTATATCACTATCCACACCATCTCAGAAGGCTGCCTTCTCAAGTATTCTGTTCTCTTGTCTCTTTAGTGACCTTGTGTTCTTTTCCATGTTCAATCTTCTACTAAGGTCATGTTATCTTCCAGTTGTTCACATGCAAAATTAGGATAAAAACATTATGTTGTGAAAGAGGAGGAAMAAAATCCATTTATGAAAATCCATTACCTACTTCTCAGCATCTACTTCAGTGAAGCATCAGCTTTGCAGATTGCTGGTCTCTTGTGAAATAAAAAATACAGTTGAATTGGGATRTCCCAGGGGAGGTAGGGTAACTTCAATGCAGCATTTTCCTAGCCTAAGGAACTCTGTTTAAAGGATTACTTGTTTGTTTGTTTTCTCAGTCTGCTACCACTTGAAATGTGAAAGAAAGCTGTTTGCCTCTGGACAAATGAAGTTAAAAAAAGAAAGATTGTTTATGGGTGACAGCAGTGCATAAAAGTGATGCTCCTTTGTGAACTAACCCAAAGGCTTTATGTTCTAATAGACATAGAAAATTTTAAAACCTGGGAAATAAATATTAGGTATGGAGAAGAAATAATCTAGACATTGTTTGTGGAAATGTTCTACAGGTGAAAAAAAAGTTTAATTCTYAAGAATGCTCAGGACCTACAGTTTTATCTACTGTTTTGTTCTAAAATATTAGAAAGGAGATTATGTTACTTGAACTTACTTAACCTCAAGTCTCATAGCTGTCTGGAGTGTGTGTTTCATAAATTATTGCATCTTATTATAGTATCCACCCTTCTATAATACTTCAGGGTAGATAAAAAGAAGAATAAGCACTTTCAGGATTAAAGTGTTTTTCAGGCTAGTGAATTGAAAGGGCCATTGCTGAGAAAGAAAAGATTGCGTTTTTGCACTTGATGTAYTCAAGTACATGCTTACAAAATTACTTTCTGTTTCATAAATGAAAAGATGGAATCGATTACTTCATTAAGTGAAAGTCCAGTTATTACAAACCAAAACAAATGGTTGATGTAGGTCAGCTTTGCTCTATTTCAAAATTCCTGAGGTTTTCACAGTCAATGTTTTGATCTCATTTCCTGCGGGAAGACATTTTCAGATGATGTTGCTAGCTGTAAGAAAAGTTCCTCTAGTTAAAACTTAAATCTGTGTAGACACAGAATGTTGASTCTGTAGTTCCCTTTTCATGTCATAGCTTACTTCAGTAGGAAAATTATAATGCGCTGGTAATCTCTGCTCATCCTCAAGCTGCCATATTCTCATTCGCTTGAATGAACCTCCACAGAATACTAGGTTCCTTTCTTCATCTGAATCAGAATTGAACCAAGTATTCTAGATGCAATATAGCACTTTTTGTTACATTAGTATTTCTTTGTCACTATTAGGTTGTCTTGGCTTTGTCATTGTCCGTACTGATATTTCCATCTAATAATCTGATGATTCATTTCAAATGTAAAACAAAAGTCAAGCAGAGTTTCTTTTCATTGCACTGATCCAGCAGTTACAGTCAATTACTTTTGTAATTTGTCTTAAATTGAATCTGGAGTTTGACACTGAAGCTGAAGTATTAGTTCAGTTATCGTAAGTGTAGAACAAGCTATTGAAACCAAGAATGCTACAGGAAAAAGAATACCAATCACATATAATAAGTGCTAAGACAGTGTGAGTACATTTTCTTTAAGTGCCTGGAATTTTCCTTTTCCATTTCCAGTGAAAATGCTATAGAACTGGAAACTTGAAGGAAGGAAAATCTACTCCACATGCCCTGTTCAACGTGCACTGCTGCCAGTATCCACGTCAAACATGCCCCTTTGCAGCTTTCTCACCCAGGGAACAGTAGGTTCATGAAGGGTCCCTCTGCCAAACCCTTGCAGTAGATGAGAACAAATTTTCTTGACAYACTTCTCTTACTAACTTCTGCTTTACATTCTCCGTGATAATGGGAAAGGGCTGAGAATAATTCTACTGTTTATTGGTGATGTTGATTAAATCTGTGTGAAGGATGCTCAGCTGAGCATGCAGAGCTCTGGCAGTTTCTCCCAGGTAATGGTTTGGTGTTGGTAGTCCCTGGGAGAGCTGTGCATGCTGTCAGGTTCTCCTGGCCTCATTGATMACTTCGTATCACCACCTGCATAGATGCACTCTCTTAATTGGAATTTATTGGATGTTTTTCTTCTGTTTGCAAGCTTTCTTCTTTGTATTTTTTAATAAGTAGAAAATAAATACAGTTGCATGCATGCATGTTCTGCAATTTCGCTTAAGAGCTAATTTCTTTACCTGCAGGAACTTCAGAGGGACATAGAGAAACACAGCACTGGCGTGGCATCTGTTCTCAATCTGTGTGAAGTACTTCTTCATGACTGTGATGCTTGTGCCACAGAAGCAGAGTGTGACTCTATCCAGCAGGCCACACGCAATCTGGACAGAAGGTGGAGGAATATTTGTGCAATGTCAATGGAAAGGCGACTTAAGTAAGTCTAAAATGCCTACAAATTAGTATTTTCTTCCACAGGCTGGGATGTATATTGTATGGTTGCAGCACTGAATAAAAGAGTGTGGCGGTCAGGAAAAGATCACACCCTGAGTGGAAGCCAATAGCTGCTGTGCTTCTACAAAAAAAAATGGAATTTTGGGTTACACATGCCTTTATACAAAGTACAGATAACAATCATCAAATTTCACTCACAAGTCCTTTGATAGAATGATACATTATTTCCCATGCTTCAAATAAATGATGAGAAACTAGATAAAGCTTAGATGATAACAGAGACTCCAAGAGATTTAGAAAACGACCTAAAAGGGATGTTGTCACACCTAAATTTACCCAAGAACTACTGAGATTGATGGGGAAACTTGTTACTGAATGAATGGAATGTTATTGCAGGTATTAGGGTTTATATGCACCCATTGTTCCTCAGCAGTTTCCCTAATGTCTGATTTTGTTTACATGGAAGAATTTTAGGGCTGAGCATTTATATGGAATTTCTTCACCTGCCCACCGTAGCTGTGCTGAGCAAGTGAGGGCCATAGTACCCAAGATTCTTGGGAGTAGTCTGGGTGACTGCACATRCTTAGACCATGTAGGCTGCCTGCCCATCATGTCCAGAATATTCATTGTTTTCTATTCCCACACAGCATAGCTTGGTGATTTCAACAGAAATAATGATGTTGGCTAGATCAGGGCAGTGCACATACTGTGTGCTAACCAGTAATGAGACATGTTTACAGGTTTAAACTCCTGTATTTATGAACATATTTGTTTTAACTTTTTAAGTTATTAATCTTATTTCTGTCATTTTTGTAATAGTCATATAAACAACTCTAGGGAGAATTTGGTGTTTCAAGTGCTGAATTGAATTTTTTATGATCTTTCATTTTTTGGGAACATCTTACTGTATTTAGTGAGATTTTTTTGTTTATTTTATTCAAAACGTTTATTGCTTTTAGGTTTTGCTGCTCTATATCCATAGACTGATATATTTCAATAACTTTATACTATTGCCATGGAAATTCTTGAATTGTATGTATCTATAAGTGCAGTTGTATCTTAGAAGTTCTAACTTACAGCTACAATTATAAGTTCTATCTTTGGCATAGTATGTCTTTGGCATTCTTGGGCTTTCATACCATTGTGTCCAACAGATCAATTCAGAGCTATTTTAAGTGAATGTGGAACAGTGCATTGAGYTCTGTTTTACTTTCTTAGAATGTACACATTACGCTTTTCTATGCTATAGATTTGTACTGGTAAATTAACTGAGCTGTCAGAATTTGGGATCTTTATTGTACTAGAAACATTTATTCATATTAAAGAGTGACTTTACTGATGTCAAATTCCCATTCAAACAACATATCACCAGCAAAGCATAGATTTTTGCATAGGTCGTGAACTTTTTATTCCTGCATGTTTAAGATTGGGGAAAGATGTATTCTGTATGTAAAAACAGACAAAAGTTCTGTTGTAGAACAAGTGTCCCTAAAAGCCTGTTATTTTAAATCAAGTAATGCAAAACTTCATTGGATTTTTCAGTCTYAGTCTTAAGCCAGTTTGGTTTCAGTGTCAAGTATCAGCCACTATTTTTACATATTCAGTTGAAGTCAAATTGGGTTTTGTTTAAACATTAATTTTTGGAGTTTTAAAAATAAAGATATGTCTGCAGTATATACTGAAAGCATTTTACTGCTAGTTGGTAAGTAGAAAAAAAGTTTATGTCCCTTTGCAATGCAGAATAATGACTAAGAACTTCAAAATAGATGCTGCAGCTTCTTTACCGTTCTGTAAGAAAATGTTCTGCAATTGAATGCAGTGTGGAATTTGTGATCTCTAAAACAGTGGCTTAACTGTTCCTGATCTTTAAAACAGTGGCTAAAACTGGCACTGCATTTCAGGCATTATTTAGTGTGTGCTCAGCTTTTTAGAGCTCTTATTACAAACTTAAAACTTTTTTTATACTGATTCCAAAATTAGATGCGTTAAAAAAGAAATGTCTTCATCTTATTCTAGCTCAGTCTGGAATGAGCCAGCCTTCCCTGTGGTCTGTTTATCAGTCAGTCTGGCTGAGTCAGATTAATAGTCAGTTATTGTGTGGTGCAGTGCTAGTTTGCTGTTGTAGATGACTGGTTAAAGTTTTGTATGTCAGCTGGCWATCAGTCCAAGCATTCTCTCATTTTCCATTATCTGTTGCAGAATTGAAGAGACCTGGCGGCTGTGGCAAAAGTTTTTGGATGACTATGCTAGATTTGAAGATTGGCTAAAAGTCTCTGAGARGACAGCTGCTTTCCCAAGCTCCTCTGGTGTGCTTTACACTGTTGCTAAGGAAGAACTGAAGAAATTTGAGGTGATTTATAGTGGTTGAAATTTAATACCTACTGATCACATTGCAGCAGCCAGCTGGTATTCTTCCTTCCCATAACCAAGTCACTCAGAAGAGATGCTGTATTAATATAGTGGAGTTGCTGATTTTGTGGCTGCCTTCAGTGGCAGGTTCCTGGGATAAAGACAATGTAAGGTGGCAACTGGAAATGCTAATAAATCAATCAACTCTTCCTTACTCTTTGTTCACCAAAGCTGGATTCCTCACCTTTTCTATTTCTGCTACTTTTTAACATGACCAGTCAGTAGATGTTCCAGAGCCTTCCTAAATCTCCCTTCACCAAGTCCCTCTTCAATGCCTCTTCAAATGCGTGCTGCATGTTTTAGCTTTTGCTTTGATTTTGTCCCTCCTCTGAACTCTTGTCTTATGATGCACATKATCTCCCCTTTAGATCCTTACACCTGAAGTTCATGTTCATGCAAGTATTGTTATATGTCCACATGGTGTCCCCTGTGACTTATAAGTTAGGCATGCTTCAAAACTGACAAGCTTTTGGTCAGAGCTTGTTATGTAACTCTGTTGTGTCTACTAAGATGCGACAGCTTCTCTTACAGTTTCAAGGGATCATATATCCATGTGTAAAGCACACAGGCACGGTGTCTGGTGAGTCACGGGGGAAAAGTTTTTGCTTGGATTCTTACTTGCAAAGAGTACATCAAGACAAGAGAGAAGAAAGAGAACGAATTATTTAGGCAATTCTGTAAACAGTCAGACGCTGTAAAGTATTTGCTGTGAAGAAGAAATGCAAATTTTAAACAATGTCTGAGACCAGTTAATACTTTTTGGGTTAACAGTTAAATCAGAAACATAAACTGTGAAGCACTGAGTTCTCTAAGTGGCACTCACATTTCTGAGTGTTCTAGCCAGGTTTTGTTGTTAAACAGATTTTGTTTTTGKTTTTTTTTTCTTCTCTCCTGAACACCTAATTTCTTTGCCTACCAAACAGCAGGAATGCAAGTAACAAAACTGTGGTATTCAAATTCAGTGGAATTCAGCAGCATTACTATGAATTCAGTATAAATYCCAGCCACTTAAAAATACTGACAGAAGCAGGTTTCTGCTTTAACTAGAATTTTTTTCTAATTTTATTTTCTTCTCCGTATCTGCGCTTTRATKTAAAAAAACAAAACAAAAAACCACAACACAAAGAGCTCATCAGAACCATGTAAGAGCCTTTCAGTTCCTGAGCACAGAGGTCAGAGATGGCTCTCACTGGCTTCACTTTACAAAACCAAACTCTTCCTCTCCAGTCATTTGTGGAGAAATTAAAAGAGGCTACAGGAAGGGAATGCAACAGATGAATTCTTGTGTAGCTGAGATGAAAAAATGGAAGGCAAATAAACAGCTGTTCTTTGGCTGGACAAGGCTTGGTAACAGGTGAAACAACAGCTGCAYACTTTCAGATTTAATGATCCTAGTAAATACAGTCAGATTTGTGCCTCTAATACAGGAATCCTTGTGCAATTTTAAATTAATTCAATTCTACTAATCATTTCACTCTAGTTGCAAGCCCATTTACTCTTTTTTTGGTTGTCCCCTACCCAATTTGATGGCCATTCAGTGAAGAGAATACTTATATTGAGAGGACTCCACAGATTTTGATCTTTTTTTCAACCATTTCTTTACTTTCTCCTCTGGTATTACAGCAGAAATGTGGTTATTTCATTTTTATCTTTGAATAGTACAATATGAAGTGTATATATTTTTATATAGAAAACTCAGATGTACAATTAAAATTTCTGTACAGCAGTATTTTACCTATGCCACTTCTACAGTTCTTATTAAGGAGGTGTCTAGTTTTGGAAGAGATTATTTATTTACATTGTGAGGGAGATCAGAGAACAAGTTTGTAGAACTGCAGTGGGATCTAAACCCTACTTGTATTTAAGAGAGGGCTGGTGTAATCTAGGTTTTTAAGTCTTCCTTTGACTTCTTTYCTATTTTGGTAATGTGACAAGATAAAAACAAGCAGATTTTTGAAAAAAGTACTCATTTATTCTTGTTGTTATTATTGTTAAAGGTATTAATTCAGTCATTTCCTTACCAGGTGCTTTCTCCAAGCTTTACAATTGCTAGTCACAACACAAAACCCATGGTGTAAGTTGCCTGTGATTCACAGCTGTGTCTCTGTGGTTCTTGTAACAGCAGRGCAAGCACCAACAGTAAATGCTGCAAACATATGCCCAGACAAAAGTTGGCATGGATATTAATGAAATTTTCTTTTCCGTGAATATTTTAAGACAAAACTTTTTTGTAAACCAGTATACTAAATATAACAAGATGTCTCATTCAGTACCATTTTTCAGAGTAAACAAATCTCTTCAGTGTTTGCATTTCAGCAAATTCAATATGCAAGAAAAAAATCCAGTGAAGCCGCAGGAATCTTGGATTTCTGTTTCTTCAAAAAAAAATAGTTTCATGTTCATTGTTTGTACTTCTCAAATACAAAAGCATATAATTTAGTAGGAAGAAGTGTCTTTTTTTTGGCTTTGCCTTTGTAATGGATACTCGTGTTGCAATTTCTCATTCAGTGAGCCATGTCAGTTTTATAAACTTTTTTTTTCTGGTTTTGGGGTTTTTTTTTTTGTTTGTTTTTTTTTTTTTTTTTTGGTTTTTCCAATCAGAAGGCATCATCTCTATAGAGTGGCCCTCAGGAGATGTCACCAACTAGTGGAATTTATTGGCTTACATAAGTTGGAGTGCAGAAGTAGGGTTGAAATAAGGCAAGAGATCTATATATGTATTCTGATTTCAGTAATTGAAAATCTGAAGGTTTTTAAAAATCTGAATCTTTTCTTCATGCTGYTCTAGGCTTTCCAGAGGCAAGTGCATGAAAGCCTGACTCAGCTGGAGCTGATCAATAAGCAATATCGGCGCCTGGCCCGGGAGAACCGCACTGACTCTGAYGGCAGCCTCAAGCAGATGGTTCACGAGGGGAACCAGAGATGGGACAATTTGCAAAAGCGAGTCACCTCCATCCTGCGCAGGCTAAAAGTATTTTTCCATTTTTGAGACTTCAATTTCACTAGTCTAGTTATGAATCAAGGGTACTTCAGCAGCTTTCAGTTTAATGCATTTGCACAGTGGTTTTGAGGGGTTTTCTACCTTTCGAAGAGAAAGGAAGTTTATCAGTTCACTTAGTCCAAGGCAACCAAAGCACAGGCTGTAGGCAAATGCTTGGTGACATCAAACACAACCTTCTCCACAGAATGTAATTTTCATTGGTCAGCTAATTGCACCTCTARGTGGTGTTACTGAAAAGGGAGCTTAGAAAGCATGTAAGAAATAAAAGAAGAAGGTGTACTGAGTTTAAATTGGGTTTGATGTGGACTAAACGTGTTTCTCTGCAATTGCTGGAGGTTTTCATGTTGTTGATCATTTCATGTGACTCAATTTTCCACCCTCCAGCATTTTATTAGCCAGCGGGAGGAGTTTGAAACAGCACGTGACAGCATCCTGGTATGGCTGACRGAGATGGACCTGCAGCTGACCAACATCGAGCATTTCTCAGAGTGTGATGTCCAAGCAAAAATAAAGCAACTTAAGGTAAAGAATGATTGAGTATTTACTGAAGGAGGGATGAAAGAAGAGATTTCAAAAACCATGCGTGGCAGGAAAAGAATTTTAAGAGACATTGTGCAGAAATTTGGCCTGATACAGTTCCTTTACTTGCAGGCAAAGACTTCAGCCTCAGAAGTTATGGGTTATGTCAGATTCCAACGTGTACTTTTCTGTCAATATATAAGATCTTTGAGCTGTGGAAAACGTAAAAAAAAAAACCAGGGTGACGGTGTACTTTTCTTCATCAAAAGAGGAAATGTTAATAAAAATTATTTTATGTCAAGTATCCATTATTGCTAATWTGTAATAATTACTGTACTTTTCAACCATTTCTGCATCAGAAAATTCCTTATCTGGAGAGAACAATACAAATGTCACATTATCCAAAATTCCACTGTGCTAGCTTTAGCATCTGTGTTCATTCTAGACATTTGGTCATTGKCATGGCTTGTTTAGAGAAGAGGTTTCTTTCCAAATTCAACAAGTGAGGAATGAGATGGTAAACCATGAAGTATCACTGGTTTTGGCTTGAAAGACTGTGGAATGCTAAATTTAATTTAATTGCTCATTGTTGCTCATGACAGAATATTTGGCATCATCCCTGTTTGTTGCCCACACCATTCTTTCTCTAAGACTCTTGAGACTTGCACCCTTAATTACCCAGATTATTGTCATGTTGCTCTTATTAATAAAGCATGGGCTTTTCTTTTACACAGGCTTTCCAGCAAGAAATTTCACTGAACAACAGCAAAATTGAGCAAATAATTGTGCAAGGTGAGCAGCTCATTGAGAAAAGCGAGCCTCTGGATGCAGCTGTCATTGAAGAAGAACTAGATGAGCTGCGCCGTTACTGCCAAGAGGTCTTCGGACGTGTGGAACGCTATCACAAGAAGCTTATCCGCCTCCCTGTGTGTATATTTACATACGTTTTTACTTGTCTGCTGTGTTGCCATTTTACAAATGCGAGAATGAGGAGAGAGAAACATGTTGAAATGCAACTTACGTAACTTTGAAAAAGTCCTGTAGTTAAATTTTGTTGCAATCCTGACCATCTGCCTCCCTTCATTATATTCTGTTTGTGTCCTGTTCAAAGAACAAGCTCACAAGATCRGGAATTTCTGTAAATCATTGTGAAAGTCCATGCAAATTGGAGATTTATAAAACTTTATTCATGGAGGTAGCACTGTGGTATGGTCATAAGAACATCTCCCTGCACTATCAGATATTTTATTGACACCTTAGTGAGGTTTTTTTTAAAAAAAAACCCGATAATAAAATGATTCTTCCCATCAGAAAAGAGAGAAATTTGTCTCCAAAAGTGAACACAAGCTGAAAAAGTGGAAAGAAAACAATTTCTGGTGGCTCAAGTCCTACTGAATGAAAAGAACAAAATCCAGGGGTTTCGAAAYATGAAATACCATAGTGAGAACAGTGCTCATGATAAAAGATCACTGAYGCTTTCTATTAATTAATTCCAGAGGCTTTTCCAACTTGATAATTGCATTGAAGAAACATCAGTAAAAGTCTGGAGATACTTGCCTGATGTGAGACTTCATGGTGYCTTAAGTAATTAAAATGAGCTGGCACTTCGATCCCCTTTGTTGCTTTGTTTTCTTAGTGCACCTTAAAAATAATGAAGGGCAAGTGCAAAGGGATGCAAAACGAAAAACCCGCCAGTGTGACTGTCACCTAACGCTGCTTTATTTCACTGACCCAGGCTGACCATGCAGTGCCTCTGCACGTTCCATTGACCGCTTCTGTTTGCATTATGCTTCTAGCTGACAGATGACGAGCACGACCTCTCTGACAGAGAGGTGGATCTGGATGAATCAGCAGATCTCTCTGACTTACGCTGGCATGACAAATCTGCGGACAGCGTTCTCTCCCCGCACCCCTCTTCCAACCTTTCGCTGCCTCTTTCCCAGCCRCTGAGGAGCGAGCGATCGGGGCGAGATACCCCTGCCAGCGTGGACTCCATCCCTCTGGAGTGGGATCATGACTACGACCTTAGCAGGGACCTGGAGACTGCTGTTTCACGGGCGCTGCACTCTGAAGAAGATGGAGGACAGGAAAAAGACTTCTACCTGAGAGGAGCAGCTGGCATAGCAGGTATGGTGGTAGATTGTTTGCTCTGTTTCTTTCGAGTGAAAAAAAGCAAACGTTACATGTGTGAATTGTGTGGCCAAGATTCTCATGGAAAAGAACTTTAAATAGCCCCTGATGACTTTAAATAGCGTTTCCTAAGTGATCTCAGTGGCCCTCTGGCCTTAGACACAGTGATGGAGATTCCTGGATGACGACAGCCTTGGAAAATGGCAAAGGCATACATGATATGGCAGGGAATTGGCTGTGTGTCTGTKCGTGAGGCCTGCCAGATGGGATATGTCGTCCGTAACAGCTCTGCATCCTAAGTGATTCTGACTAGAAGAAACTATACTGGATATGGCAAAAAGTGCAGAGCAARCCAATGAAGAAATGCTGTGGGAGAGACCCACAGAGAAAATCATCAAGTGTTTAAGTAAATCCTAACTCAGTCCTTACCCAGGCAAAGCTCCAGCAGCTGAGTGTTTAGTCTGAGGTGCAGTCTTGGGTCTTGCTCTCCACTGAAGTTGGAAATCCTTTTTAAGTGTTTGTGCTTTGTGTAATAAATCTTAACAAGTGAAAGTGCCCAAATGGAGCTAGCTGTGGGATGAGACATACCAGTGTATTTTATTCTGATCTTGTGGCTGTCTTTTGCTTTCTAGGTCATTGCTCTGAAAAAGAGTCAGGTTTGCCTGGATATTGAGAGCCTTTGTAGCAGCCTCCCTGTGTTTCAGTCTTCATGTTTTTCGTTCTCCAGAATGTTTGTTATCTGAACTATTTATGTAATCCATCCCATGAAAAAGACTCTTGCTGTAAGGAGACAGCCATTGCTGAGCCATCAATTCAGACTGTGCTTTTATTTTTTCAGATGTAGAGATCCCTGAAACTCTTGAGGCCTATGTAAAACTCACAGAAAACGCCCTCAAAAATATCTCTGGTAGGCATCATAAAAGACTAAGCATAGCCAGATGCAAACACCATGGTGCACAAGCATAACTTCTTTCTCTTCTTTTGGCATCCGCTCTCTTTTCACGTCTTACAAAATAAATATTTCTTACATGGCAGCATTGGCATCTTAACTTAGAAGTATCCTCCTGCTTTACTACTGYGCTTCGAGATGCCATTAGAGGCATGGATGAAACAATGATGTTGGAACAATTAGCCCTCCCACCTTGGCTAACTAAACTACACTGATCCGATTGCTCTGTGTCTGTCAGCTGGACTTAATGCATTTTTACATCATAAGGCAGAAGGAAGAGGTTATCTTACAAGAAAAACCTAATTTTTCTGGTTTGCTTTTTTTTTTTTTTTTAACACAGTCGAATCTTGGATTGTCACACAGATACAAACTTCTAGGTTAGTTGTTGTTTCATGTGATAAAAATGTCAAGTTGAGGTACTGTCTTTATCTTAGTCTCATATATTGGAAAATTTTTTTGTTATTGCACCAGGTTAAATCTACTGTTTCATTTGTTAGATGGCACTCTTGGAGGAATTAGATGCATTTGCAAATACCTTTTCTCATTATTTCAGKTTTCCTCGTGTTAAATAATGACTTCATTGCAAACAACAAACRTTTAAAATCTTAGTGTCTGTGACACAAGCCTCAGGTTCACCACCCATTTTTATTTARTCCCAAAATTAGTGAATTAATATTATTAATTAAGGGTATAAGTAATAGCAGTACTTATGGAAAAATGTATTTAGTTTTCTGAGCTGTGAAAATTTTTTAAGTAATGAGTGAAAAGCAATGTTGAGCACTTTGTCCTGTCCATTTGGGGTGAGGTGGTGTTTTATATGAAAAAAGATGAATCATCCAAGAGGCTTCATTTTCTGTAATTAGTTGGACAGAAGGCTCTCCTCTATTCATGTTTTCAATTGTGTCTTTATGAATAAATTCAAACTGTCTTTGTAAACAGATGGAAATCAGGCATAGTGATAGAATATGAATAAGAAGGATCTCATGTAGCGCTCTGGGCGGCAGCCTGCTTCACATTAGAATTGTCTGTAGCTGATTTGTGTCACAGAATTCAGCTGATCTCTGTAAGGAAAATACAAGTCGGTCCTCCTTCAAAAACATTGGTATAGGTTCCCAATAGCTTGAATTAATARTACTCTCTCGCAGTTGTATGAAGTATGATCTTTGTCAAGTACCTAATTGGAAAAGTGCTACAAATTTTGCTGCTTAGTGAGGTTGCCCAAATCAGTCATGGGCTACTTGCTGCGTGTCTCCAAGATGTCCAGTCATTTATGGATTATGAAAATATGATTATAACAGTATGACTTAATAGCTGTATACCACTTTTAATCTTTAAAATTRTATACAAATAGGATCCTTTAATGGAGATCAAAATTCTACTGGTTTTTCGTGGGGAGGAACAACACAAAGAGAAATTAAGATACCAAATTTTCACATGGATTTAGATTATTAGGTTACAAGGTTTTCTTTGACAGTGTTTGTGAAAGGGAGCAAGGTGTTTTCCAAAATTAGTGAGGTTAGACTATGCTTTGCTGAGAACATTCCCTTTAAAAAAAGGTGAGGCTTTCAGTGTGAGGGTAAAATCACTTCAGAATAAYGTGCAAGCCTTCTTTAAAGTGTGGAGTCTTCTACAGTGTGCTTATGGCAAGCTTGTTCATTGGTATCCTCTTCTGAAGGTTGCTAACAYCCTCTAATGTAACTAGTTATCACTCAGCTTTGACATTGTACTGCTCACGCTGCTGCTGTCACATTTCTCTTTTACTGTCTAATCTGAATATTCCCAATGTATCTATTATGCCTGGGCAAGGACAAAAAAACCTTGGAAAAATTGGGGTGACAGTCAGTCGTTTTTGGTTTTGATGCAGGTGAACCAGGTGCCCTGGAAGCACATATTCGACAGCTGGACAAGGCCTTGGACACCAGTCGTTTCCAAATACAGCAAACAGAAAACATCATCCGCAGCAAAACACCTACAGGACCAGAACTGGACTCCACWTACAAGGGATATGTGCGTGTGTTTTGGAGCCCATATCAAGCATGCATTCCAAACTTAGATTTGCCATTGAAGGAAACACAGCTGCTCCAGCAGAGCCATCAGCTGTAGCTGCTGCTCAGACTCACTCGTGTCGTTACCACCCTTAACCACATGCTATTGTTGTTTATRTTATCTGTGTGTTTACAATAGCATTAGACTAGAGGAACATGACTCTAAGGAATTTATTTTCCTATTACATTTTTGCAGAAGTACTTTCTCACACATGATTTTATCCGTCTAATGATGATACCTTTGTTTGAAATTACTCTGCTTTTAAAAGTGGGTTTTATAGCTTCAGGCACAGTGTTCATCTTGCTAATGAATTGTAAGTATGCATCCTGTAAGCAAGGTTGCAGATATGGAAGCCCTGATTAAAAAGCTTTCTCAGAGAGATTTTCTGGAAGATAAATCTCTTTCTAAGTCACTCAAATAATTTTATTACAGACAGAATTTAAAAATTAACTTCTTGGATGCATAGTAATATTTCTACATTTAGGTTATTTTTCTTTATTACATCTTYTAGTGTCTTTGCCATTGCATCTTAACATTTGGAAAAGATGACCTCTAAAGACATTAGAAATATTTGGCATAGTAGYGCTGAGTTACTTCTGTTTAGTCTTAACTTATAGTTTAAGCCTGTATCATCTCAATATACTTTTTTTGTACTATCAGCATGGACTGTTCAGTAATAGATTTTCTTTTTCCCTCACACTTATACTTACTTTTCRAAATTTCTGGAAGTTGCATTTTAATTTGCACTGTCCATACAATTAGTCCTGGACAGTGCWTATTGAAAGGGATATTTTGTTTGTTAACACAGATGAAACTGCTAGGTGAATGCAGTGGAAGCATAGACTCAGTACGAAGGCTTGGATATAAACTGAAGGAGGAAGAAGAAAAGTTTTCAGGACTCATTAACATGAACAGTACTGAAACACAAACAGCTGGTAAGTAACATATTGTTCATTTCATGGAAAGCAGTAATGGAAAGTAGCAAACATGCAAAGCTTTTGTGAATAAACACTTGGTATTATTTGCTGACATACATGTTTACATGACTTTCTGTGTACCATATTGCTGTACAAAACACCTAAGCCAGCATTTGTTTCTTCTAATATTAGCTTTCTTCTTTATCTGCCGAAAGTAAAGAAGTTTATTTTCACCTGATAGAAGTATTCCCCTGACAAATTTTGAACATCAGCTGTAGAGCTAGAGATACTGCATTGTAAAAACATGGATTTATTGCAGAGACTGTAAAGGCATCATGTCCATTCTTAGCTTGGCAAGATATGCTAACCATAGTCTCTTTAATTTTGGTGTGGGTTTTTTAAATTTTGTGTTGATACAACTTGTCCTTCTGCCATAGTATTTTAAAATTATTAAATTTTATTTCTTTTTATTTCTTTTTAGTGCAGGTCTTAATCAAATATATCAGCAGTAGCTTACGCAAATCTAATGAGTTGTGAGCATTAAATTTTGATAGGCAAAAATACCAATGAAAATAATAAACACATGGTTTGTTAACTATATTCAGATTTCTCCTCTGGTTTGCTGTTAGGGTAATCTAAGATGTCTTAAATTACATAGCCTGTTTTAGAGATATAACCTGTTTTTAAGACCTGCATGTATCAAATTATTTCTCTTCATGGAAGTCTGACATTGGAAAGCAATAAAATTTCCTACTGACAGGAATCATCCTGGTTTTTCATTCTTTTCTCCAATATCACTTKTTTTCAATCTAACTTAGTTTTTATGTGGTTAGAGTTTGTAGCTTAGGTTTTTATGGAGTTTTATCTTTTTGTCCTGAACAGTATTCAACTTGTACAATTGTATGTGTGTAGCTAGCGGGTGTTTTTGGCTTTTGTTGAATTTGGTGTTTGTAATTCCAGGTGTAATTGAAAGATGGGAATTAATCCAGGCCCAAGCCCTAAGCAAGGAGCTGAGGATGAAGCAGAACCTTCAGCAATGGCAGCAGTTCAAATCTGACCTTAACAGCATCTGGGCTTGGTTGGGAGAAACTGAGGAGGAACTGGAGAAGCTCCACCGCCTTGATCTCAGCACTGACATACAAACTATTGAGCTCAGAATTAAAAAACTGAAAGTGAGTTTTATTTGTCTTCTCCATTAATTGCTTTGTAAAACAGAGTGCAGACAGGTATGTCAAAGAGGTTGCCAATGATTGCAGCTGGTCTGCTCCACATAGCAGGCTGCTGCTGATAAAGTAACTGGGAAAGAGATTTTCTGAATTGCCTTTTGGCAGGAAATTGTACTACTGRCAATCCAAAGTTTTGGAATAGTAATCTGCAATTCCACAATGTACAGATAACACCTAATGTCACCTAAACTGATGAAATTTTTTAAAAGTGCCAAGTTAGATCAATTCTCTGCTACTCAAATTGGTAACAGAATAGCTACTTCAAAAGAAATCCCTCACTGAGAGATAGTACTCAGTGTGGAGGAAGGAAAAAGTGTCCAAAGGGGTTATAACCAGGGTTCTCTCCTGTGTCACCAAAGCAACACAGGAAAAATTTGATGCCAGTTTGCAGCATTCCTTTTCTTCTTCTGTCATCTCAGGTGCATCAAGATCTGAATGTTACCTTTGTCATCTCTCTTGCATATTTTACAGCTATAAAGATCTGCAGATGGGGTGAACTTCCCTTTCAGTTACTAGTATCTTACAAGCGTGGGCAGGAAAATATTGGACCCAGTGTCAAAATGCACTGTGCTTCATGCCAGGGATGAGGCAAACWGATAGTAAAAGCTGTTTCCGGCAGYGATCCATGTGAAGCATGTCAATGCTGATCTTCAGTGTAATCCAAATATAGCTGCCATGAGTACTACAAAGGTTACTGTGACATCTTGCTTTTAAGTAAATGTTGTAAAGTAGGTGGAAAAAGGGGCAATTCATAAGAGTTTTGTTCTTATCTCACCCTCTCTTTGAAAGCCCATTAGTACCCTCCAAACCAAAAGAGGTGGGGTTTCTTTTGTGACTTCCAGTGTAAACAAATCGGAGTTTTTATACAAGTTGTGCTTCTATAAATTGAAGTTCTTTATACTCTTTGTATGTTTTCATTTCTCTCAGTAAAAGCTTTTATTTTAAAATACTGATGACAGCAGTTTCCACTTGAAAATATTTTGGTTTTCATGTTTATCAGCAAAACCGAGAAAGAGGGCAAAAGTTTTATTATGAGCTAAAATGCAGTTGTCCTACATCTTTAAATTTTGTTGAGCCTACTCTGTCTTTAAAATATATGAAACATGAGCCAGATCTTTAAAATTCAACCACGACTTCAGGCTTTTAAGACTTTACAAGTTTAATTGGTTTGCTCTTGTTTATGTTCACAGTAAAATTTTAGTAGATGTTACAGAGTGAACATTTGCAGAGTCCCAGAGTGAGCAGAGAGTGTCATATCCTGAGTAAAAGGATTGTTACAGTSTGGTACCTTTCTGCAGCTGCTGGTGGCAAATCATTGCAATCTTGTGGTGCCTTCTCTACTTCCTTTATTCTGAAAGTCGTGTTTTACCAATCTCCGTTCTCTTTTCCCCTTTGTCTCATCATCAAGGAGCTGCAGAAGGCAATTGATAACCGCAAAGCAATCATCTTATCCATCAACCTGTGCAGCTCAGAGTTCACCCAGTCTGACAGCGAGGAGAGCAAGAAGCTGCAGGAGCGCCTGTCCCAGATGAACGTGCGCTGGGAGCACATGTGCAGCATGATCGAGGAGTGGCGCCGCTCCTTGCAGGATGCATTGATACAGTGCCAGGTCTGTGCTGTGCCTGTTTCAAATTGTCAGCATCCCACATGGTAAAAATACAAACCCTTCAGTTACTTGGTGTGCTCACAATCAGTCTGAAACTTGCSCCTGAAAGCCAAAATGCAGCTTTGGCGTATGTTTTTCCCAAGGATGCASGTGCACTATCTAAAACATTTATTTACAGCCCAATGTTTTCTACATTTGTCATCTCTGGACTAGTATTCTAACATTCTATTGTACACTTCTTGGAAGTGACTGTTTACCTAGTGGGACRTATCAGAGGATAAATTAAAAACATGAATTCTACTGGAATATTTTGCTACCCTATTGAAACCATGATTTATCATTTGCAGGATTTCCATGAACTGAGCCATGGTTTGCTGCTTTGGTTGGAGAATATTGACAGAAGAAAAAATGAGATTGTGCCCATCAATCCAAACCTAGACTCAGAAATACTGCAGGATTATCACAGACGTCTGATGGTAGGATTATAATCACCCTTTTGTCTCCCAAAACACATCACCAGAAAAAACATCTTGAGGGTTAGCATTGTACATTGTGAGCTAACAGAGCAGTGGGACCAGTGTCAGGGTCTGACTTTGCTTTGGTAGGCAACATCTCTCACTTTCATTAGTAGCACAACACGTGATTTTATATCTCAGGCAACTACTAGATTGTTGTRTATCTTCCTGTCAGATTAGAAATTTGTATTACCTCTCTTTTTTTTCCATTTCTTTTAATTTCAAGTGTTGAGTTTGGTGAGTCTAGCTTTTTTCCTTTTTTTTTATTTTTAACTGCTATTAAAAAATTTTGATGCTTGCCTTGGCAACAGCAAATCAGACGTGAACTGCTGGAGTCTCAGTTGAAGGTGGCGTCACTGCAAGACATGTCTTGCCAATTGCTAGTCAATGCTGAAGGCAAGGATTGTCTCGAAGCCAAAGAAAAGGTACATGTCATTGGAAACAGACTGAAGCTCCTCTTGAAAGAGGTCTCACGTCATATTAAAGACCTAGAGAAAATTCTAGACATTTCAAGTAGTCAACTGGTAAGTCACRTCTTTTTATTCCTTTCTTTTCATTGAGCAGGTTTCTCACTGTTTTGACTGCCTTTCTCTGATCAATGCTATTGGCTGCTCTGTTTCTGTGGTTTGTAATGCTTATCAAGAGGGAACATGTAATCTTGACTATCATAAAGTAATCTTAACCTTCATAATGTAAATATCTCTTCTGATATGGTGGGGTTTTTCAATTCAGTAATTTTTCTTTTCTGTTCGGTATAGCAATAATTACTGAACTTCTTGGTTTGTTTACCCTGCTATTACTGAATCAGTCAACTGGCAAAGTATATGAGACAATTATTCCAGTTGCAGTACTGAAAATTATAATATGTCRGTTGTCACTAGAAAGGAAGTTAATGTGCACTCTGTCAAAGAGAGAAAAAAAAGCATAAAATAAATTCTGTAATAGGGTAAGGAGTCTTTCATATGTGCCTCAAGCTTTGAGCTGTAGTCCAAATCTTTTCAAGTTGTCATGAATCTGAAGGTATTTCAGAGGGAGTTACACATACATCTTTGCCATCAGTGACAGATATAAAGATTTCAAGGTCCTCCTTTGGTTAACTTTTTTTTTTTAAAAGCCTTGGATTAGCAGAGTGTTTAAAGCATGAGAACTCAGCTTTTCCCTCCTTCTAGTGGAATTCTGTCTGTTTAATTAAAATYTCGGTAGTACCAAACTCTTCTTGTAATTCACAGCCAGGAAAGAACAACCGGTTTTTCCCTTTGTTGTCTTTGGTGGAAAATGTGTCACCTAAAAAAAAAGAAGTTTTAACTACTGTTTGCTTTTCTTTTCCTTCAGGACTGACAAAGAAATCATGTAATGCCCTAGTCTTTTAAATTTTGGTAACAGAATTTAACTGCTTTATTTTATTTGCCTTGGAAATAACTCTGTTGGAATTTCGCTCAGGGTAATTTTTTTAGTTTGCTTACCTGTACAGCTAGTTGCTGTATTTCTCAGCTCCGTTCCTTCTGAACTTTAGGAATTGTCCTCATGGTCTTCCGATGAATTAGACACATCAGGCTCAGTGAGTCCTGTATCTGGAAGAAGCACTCCAAGCAGACAGAGAACGGTAATTTTATGTAATTTAATTTTCTTCCACCTCTTGAGTGGGAGCTCTGGATGTCCAAGCAGTTCTAGCCAGCTGGAAGTCACCCCTTCTCACTTGTTAGGAAAGGAAATGGCATAAACCAAAAACAAAACACAGCTGCTTTCCCCAACCCTGCTGCATATCCCATCCTGCATGAAATCAGAAGTGGTAAATACTATCTGAAACCAGGGCTGTCAGTGTGGTTGGTTTACCATGGTATGGCATGTCGTGTCTCTTGTATTTTGCTCTAGTGATGGCAGCACCCCAAAGTCTGGTCTTGTCTGGTTTAATGAGTCCTCCATTTCTGTTTGGCCTTCTCTTCAGAGCTGCTTCATCAAGAATCTCAATAAGTTTTTTGTCATTTCTGATGCAGGTTGCAGATGGTCTTATTGAGACTTTGGATGAGTGGCTAAGTAGAGCTGAAGGGCACAAAACATTATTCAAACCAGCTAGTTGTGCAGGACCTAATCAATGGCTATGGTGGCAACTCTGGAGTTGTCATTTACATCGCTGGCACAAAATTCAAGAAATATAGCAATACATGCCTAGTACTTAACACTTCCATACTCTGAGCCCAAATTGGAACTGCAATTATTTTGTCTTTTTCTGCAATTCTATTGGTTGATTAATTTGCTTTTTTCCTTAGTTCTTAAGGCAATCAGATTGGTTTTGTTTTGTTTTGTTTTGTTTTTCCATTTGCACTTTTTTTGTAAAGCCTCTGAGTTCTGTCTTGATAAATTTATGGCTCTTGAAATAGATTTTTTTTTTTAATTTTTGTTTACATTCACTAGTTTCCTTTTAGATGCTAGTATGAGAATGTAAAGGAATACTGGCTTTTCCAAAGGAGAAAGAATATAAATCCTAACATTTTATTTCAGAGGTCAATGCTTTTGTCTTCTAAATTTAAACCTAAATAGTTTATAATAACTTTGATATCACAGATGTAACTGAAGGTTGCCTGACCGTTACAGAAAATGGCAAAGTAWTTTACCATAAAACCTTTGTCTAGAGAGCATGTAGGATTATGATAAGGTTTCATCTTAATATTTTAATAAGGATTTGCCTGTCTCTAACTTGTTATTGTTCATGTATGTGACTGCCTTTTTTACTTTTTTTTTTTGTCCATAATTCATAGCTGAGTTGTATGATTCCTTGGGTCTAGTTTTCAACCTTCTGGGTTCCACACCTACACAATTTTGAAGACTGAAGTGATACTGTTTAGAATTTCAGTGCTAAATATGCTGATGCCTAATAAATAAATACTAATACAAAAAAATACAATCAGAATTACAAACATCTAGTTGCATTAAATATTCCAGCAAATAGCTGTGAGTGCAGGAATGCACCTACAGTTATTTGGCCTTCAAAATTGTGGGGTGGAGGAGAGGCAAAACTTGTCAAAGGAGGGTCTTAGACCTTTTTTCCTTGATAACAATAATTTTTATGCATGTGCATTTTGAAATCTATGTATTTTTTCCACRTTCAACTTAATAAGATTTTCTCTATTTCATGTTACAAATTATTTGAACTAAATTTTTTAAAACCCAGAGCTACTGTTCATAAACATAATGTCTAAGCTGTTATTTCTGWGTTCACTCTGTATGTTCCAATAACTTCCATTCTCAGCTAGGTGCAAAGGAAAAGCCAGTTTCCTTGATTCATGGTTATTGGTCACTTCATTTGATTTATTTTTGTTTTTTTTTTTTTTTATTTTTGTTTTTTTGTTTCCTTTGCTGCACTTTTAATTTAGTTTCATCAGTAGCTTGTCTTTATTTGCCTGGACTGAACATTCTTCTTTCTTTACCCCCTGTTCATTGCAAACAGCCACGGGGCAAATGTAGTCTCTCACAGCCTGGACCCTCTGTCAGCAGTCCACATAGCAGGTACCTTGTTCTCCTGGTTTCCGCACTCTGTTCTAGAACACCAAGAGGATGATAGAAATTGGCCGTGATTCCTCTCGGTCCACACTGACTCTGTCAGCTGCTCAGGACTTACACCAGTGGTATTTCCCCTTTTGTTAATCATTTGGCAAAAGGGACTTTCAATTACTTTAAAATCTTTCTTAAATAGAGATACAGGCTAATCCTTGGAAATCTGCAGCCTCACATGTGTAATCAACATTTRCTTTTCATGTGCCTGATCAGGGTGTGTATTTACACTCATGAAACTTTATTTTGGTGTGATTTAAGAGGAATGCTAGTAGGTTCATGGCAAGCACTTTCTATCATCCTCTTTACCTCTAGATATTAAATTAAGGCAGGTAATAGGCCAATATCATATTCTAGAATTCACAAAACCCACAGATCTGGATGAAACATACTAACATCCTTTTCTTTATTTCTTTATTTGTTTTTTTATTACTTTTTTTTTAATCCCTGAAACGTTTTGTTCAGTTTGTGGGTTTTCAATACTTTAGACTCAAAACTAAAAGTCAGAATTTGAGAGGTTTGAGACCTGGGATCACTTTCTCTCCCCTCCTCAGACGACTGCAATACAACGTGCTAACATTGCCATGGCTCGCCCGGTGCTCGCATCCCTGCATTGCTCCGGGAGCAGCACTGCCCCATCTCTGTCTGRCCAGTAGAGAGCAGGCTTGCAGCTACAGCTTCTTGCTTTCCACAGTGTCTCCAGCAACCTGTCATCTCTGCAGCTAACAGTGCTTCTGCATTCTTGTTGTTGTCAGTGTGATGTGTGTACCTTCGCTCTTTCACTGATCAGTTTACTAGCCTCTACAATTAYGCAGTTTAAAAAAAAAGAAAAAGGAAATCAGCAAGCCAACGTGTGTAAAGAGGACATCTTTTGCTATTTCAGCATCTTACACATTGCTAAAATAATTGGAAAGTATCATTAAAGGTATATTTGTTCTTATTAAATCTGATAGTAAATCTTATTTAACCTAAATCTCAATTATTCTCTGCATATAAAAAATTAACTGATTTTTAAAAGATTTACTCCTGTTAAGAGTAAAAAAAAGAAGTGAGCACTAGCTTTAAAAAAGTGATTGAGCCACAAATAAGCAGCCAAAAAAGGTACCTTAAGAGTATTATTTTTTATTAATAAAATCAAGACTTTATTTAGCAAAATTATTCTCATTATACATGAAGTAAAGAGCAAAACTACTTACAACATAGATATTTACCTAAACACATTTTAAAAGTTTACTTTCCATGTGTAGTTAGGGACTGTGAGAAAAGTGACATAGTTGTAAAATAATGTAACAGATAGAACAGGTAAAGTCTCTTCTACTGCTTCCACACGCACTAAGAAGCTGCCTATTTTTAATTATTTTATTTTTCCTTTGAAACAAAATGAAACCACATAGCAAATAGGGGACATATCTAAACTCCATCTTTCTGTCTGATGGAGAAAGAGAATTGTTTATTCAGCTCCAGTCTGCTATGAAGCTTGGCGTTTTGTTTCTTGTAGGGAGAGAAGAAAGGGAGGAGAGGGGCTTTACTCTGCAGCCACTAACAGAAAGGAGGAGGGGACGATGTCTGTGACAGATCAGCATGCTTGCACTGGCACCATTGTACTCAAGGAACACATTGTGTGCGCTTTTTCACTCTCCTGTGTAGTCAAACCACTTCTGCCAGCCTTTTGAGGTTTCTGGTTGTAGCTGCTCGAGGAGCAGCTAGCAGTGCTTGGCAGCTTTGAGATCAGCCCCTGTCCTAGCAGTGGCATTCGTGCGGCACCTTTCAGATCAAGGCTCTCCAGCACTGTTTATTAACACATCTTGTAGCTGCACAACACAATGTTCAATTTGTCATTCAGACAAGCATGGAATACGAATGAGTCACTGCTGAATAGGAAACTTAATCAAATGCACAAGCCAGACAGGTTGTGGTTGATGTATAATGTGGTTTTAACTGATAATGCGGTACAAGCTGTCACTATGTTCTTTAATATTTTGACATGCCTCTGATCAGAGTACTTTGTGTTTGATCTTGCACTGGATCAGCAAATCCTGTTGGAGTTTAGTAGAAAGGAGAAATAAAGTCAATCCTAAAAAGGTTTGAAGTTGCGAAGCAAAGTTCATCTAAAAAATTAGAGGGGCCATGCTTTGTGTATAGCAGGCATCATACCATTGTGCCTTCTCCATTATCAGCACATAAAGACAGGCATGTGTAGGATGGTGCGAGGTCAGGTATGGGCTTAAACCAGATACTACACTGTGGGTTTAACTGCAGTCTCATCCAAGTGGTACTAGTAAACATGTGCTAGGTGAGAAAGCAAATCCAAGAGGCAGTTCCTCTTTCTTCATCARTTTAATAGAGCTGTCATAAGTGCACACCTGGACCTGTGCCTGTCAATTTTTCTGTGGTGATTAAAATGTTAAAAGATTAAAATATTGGTTCGATTTGCTAAGGGGTGTTTACATTGTCTCTCTKGAGCAGCTCTATTCAAGTCTTGGTGCTATAGTGCCAACCTCCATTTCCTGCTCTCCCCAGGCTTCACTAAGTGACTAGTGGATCTTTAAAGGTCACTTGCTGTTCCTGGAGCAGACCAAACCACACCAGTGTCTGTGTCTTTGCCCACAAAATGGTATTCATTGCCCCACAGTAGCTSAAACACAAGGTTTTGGCTTGGCTTGCCATGGTTCTTTTCCCAGTAAATTCCGTAACTCACTTAGAGCTTRTGAAGTTGGGGTGATGTGATGCTAAGAAACAGGAGAGACTCAAAATCTTGGAGTCGAATGAAGCCAACAAAGGCTGCTCCTAGAGAGTCTCTCAGGCTTTAGGAGAAGTTGTTGCCTTCTCTTGTGGAGAGAACATCACACCTTCTTCTTCATAGGTCTGGGAAACTCCTATCTTAAAAAAATTAAACAAAAGGTTTATTAGAAGGTTACTATCAAATTTAATTTCTCTGATTTTCTGGGAGTGGAGTAATTTCCACCTGGAATGTGTCTGTGGCTAGATACAGTAGACTGGGTTTGTGCTAACATTATCCCTTCCTTTACTTGAACAATAATCCAGCCTTCTTTCTCTCTGTTCTGCTCTGTTATATAAAGGAAATACAGGAAGATATATAGTCTCTTTCAGGTTAAGTATTGGTAAGTTCAAGTCTTCACAAGAGAAGTACTCTTTTTTTTTTTTCTTCCCACCTTTAAGGTGGTGTAAGCTTGAATTCATCTTCCAGAAGTATATTAACCAAAAGGATCCAAACTGCTGTGGTGAGCTCTGATTAGGGCCTTAAAGAATGGCAATAAAACAACCCTTCTTGTCTTCTGAAAAACTTGAACTGAAATATATTTTAACATTTCTTTTGGTCCTTTTCACAGCTATTCAAAAGCCAAATTATTGATTTGTGACTATCCTGTATTAAACAGGCCTAGCTCCTCTTCATTATCCCCAGAGTGTGAACTTCAAAATTTATACCAGAAGTTTTTATTGCTACCTTGTGTACTATAATCTTAAATTCCTTGAGCTGCTTCTTAAACTTACTGGATTCACYCACTTTTTTCAGTGGAAGAAGCCTATCCTATTTGGTATTTGCAAAGACCTTCAACATCTGTCATCAGAGAGATGAAATTTACTACTCTTATATTTTGTGGAATAGCCTTTTCATAAAGATATTAAATTAAGGCCCATTCTTGATTAACTCCAGTAAATAACATCCTACTAGGCCAGCAGTGCCTCTTTCAGTGTAAGCTTGTTGTCTGCATTCCATTGGTCACTTGCCATTTACCTCCATTTATTCCTATCAGCTTCACTTGAATGATAAATTCCTTTTTCAAAGCTTTCAGATGCTTACTGCAATACATCTAGATTACATCAACTATATTTTCCTTGGGAAAAAAAAAATAGCAATCATCTTTACAAGAAGGTTCCCCTCTGAGCTGAAATTAAAGTTCACTTTGACCATCCTATCTATAGCCTGGTAAATTAGCTTCTCCTCTCTTGAAATGCTCAGAGTTCCAATAYCACTGGCGTTACAAACTCTTGAGGTAAGGGTAACTACTGCTTGCACTTAATATCTTAATATATTAAGATTTCTTGACATGAAGAAGCTTACTGTTGCCCAGGTCTGCAGCTGTGCTCCCCTCTTTCCTCCACTTAGTAGGAATCTTGTAGTAGAGTGAGCAGCAGATGGCCTCACCTCTTTCCTTCCTCACAGTGTGACAAATAGTGGAGCAGTCAGAAGAGAGACAGGTAACRAGCTGAGCTCAAGCAAAGGAAATTACATTTTTCTTCAGAGTGGCACACAGTACTTCAGCTTTCCCTTTTCCTGCCACACTAAATAGGAGTTCTGTCCTTAAGAATAGTGAGCCTTTTTYATTAACAGTATATCTTTTTAACCATCTCTCCTTACCAAATCCATTAAACACTCTAAGCTGACCCATTCCATTTTTCAGCCAATTATGTAGATTGCAAAGGCATACCTGCCATAAACACAGGTCAATACAGCACTCAAACTTTTTATAACTCCCCCTCTGAAGATGTTTTTGTAGCATTTCATTATTTGCTTGGTTAATTGTTTCCGTGCAGTATTATTCTTCAGTACTCCACTGCAGAAAAATGGTTTGCCATGAGTTGGTTTTAATTTTTGAAAGGAAGTTCATGTTTCATTTTGAGATCAACCGTGCAGCTTACATATGCMGTTTCTTTTTAAATGCAAAGCAAAAAATGCTGGATTATGCTACTGAAGGCATAGAAAAAAGCAAAGTAAAACTTTGCTCCCTTTTGATTCAGTTTCTTGGAAATTCCCCTTCTGACACCCAGTGTAGCCCTGGAGTAACTCTGGGGCAATGACGAAAATGACACTTTGCTCATTTTCAAACACAAGTTAGCAGCTGCAGAAATGTGGCCTTTTTTTTTATTTGGATTGACAATGTTTATACAATGAGAGCTTTGTAAGTAGGTAGGCTGTGCAATCAAATGCTTGGAAGGTAATTAAGCACTCCTTGTTCCCTTTGTTCCTGCCTCAGTCCATTAACTTTCTGTCTTGGTATCCTCAGACGGTAGAAGTCCTGGTCTAATTGAACTTTAATAAGGAATGCTCTGATGCTGTTAAATGTGCCGTGTCCTTTCAATATCTTCTTTATAATGCGTGATCCTGCGTTGTGCGATAAGCAACTTTCCATCTGGGCTACARTAGCGTGGATGCAGACCACACAACATCTGATGTTTTGATCATCACTGCTTCCTGGGTTATTTAGTTCAAGCTAATAATTTGGCATACCCAAGCGTGCGTGAATCTGTTGGTCATCCAAACTTTACCAAATCTGTCTGGCTATGTTAAAGTCTTCATAGTGGGGTGCTATACATCTATGAACAGGAAAATAAAAATAATCTCAAGCACAGAAATAATTCTTTCTGAACAAGTTGGWAGGGAACCCTTGCTAAGCCTGGCATTGTTTTGAAGATGATGTTTTCATTTTTGGATSCTTCCCCACAGAGATTCAGTCAAAAGAACAAGGGGAAGTCAAAGAAACACTAAAGAAACCATCACCCCATATTTACTTTATTGGGGAGCAACTGACCTCAGCCAGCAAGCCTGATTTCATCTCCTTAGGAGCATTTCTATTTCTTAAACTCTAGGAAACCATAGCTTTTCTGAGGCCTGCTAATCATAACAACCATGGAAATGTATTATAGCAACACATCTAAGACAAAATTCGTGACCCAATGTCTTAATGGCAGAGTTCTTGAAGAAAGTTACTTGAAGGCTCTGAGTTCTTCCATTTTTGACTTGTGCTGAAATACAACACTTTCCCATGCTGTTTAATTAGCACATTGAGACCATCAGATTTAATCTTTCCTAGTCCCTCTTTTCAACTCCTGACAGTTTCAGTCAAAAAGAAAAATGTGAAATTTATGTCTTTATCCTTCATTAAAGTAACAGAATGTATTTTTGAAGTGTCCCTTTGGAAATATTTGTGTCGCATCTCTCCTGCCTCATAGACATGTGAYAGGCATGTGCCATTTCAAGTCAGATCCATCAACATAAGGGAGAAAATCGCTTGGTAGGTAACAGTGTCAAGTCAATTGAGCAGATAGATTTTTAACTGCTGATTCCGTGCAAGATTCAAAATACAATGTGCTTTGTAGAAAACGAGTCCCCATTATCTGCATTACCTGTGTTGATTGATTGGTGAAGATGATGTAACTGAATCTCAGTGCATTGTACCCTCACGGATACCTTAAACATGAACAAATGTAGAAACTTCTGTAATTCAAATGCAACTGGTCATTTTAAACAAGAAGGCTTCCTTTTTAGACAGCATGCACTGAACAAATATGACAGGTATGGCCCACCTTTTATTTCCCCTTCTCTATAGCACAATGCTTTAAGTGGAGAGTCTTCCCCATAAATGATAAAGGCGCTCTGGTGTCACAAAGCTCCTGTTTCATTTGGTGTTTTCCTACCCAGTCTAGAAATATGGGGTCTCTTAAGAGTGTTAGGGAAATAAATAGCATGTTCAGTGACAAATACCTCTGCGGTTGTCAGCCAAAGTCTGTGCAAATTGTAAACCASCCTTCAGGGAAGGTTGGGTGCCCAAGGGCAGTCTCTGCTGCAGCCGTGTTTTAGTGTATTCAACTGTCCATCTTCTTTTCTCAGGTCCAAAAAAGGTGGCTCAGGTTCCTCCCCTTCTGAGGCTGGGCCAGCGTGGCGGTGCCCGTCCTTCTTCCTCAGAGTCCTCAGAGCTGCTCTGCCACTTCAGCTGCTGCTGCTGCTCCTGATCGGGCTGGCCTRCCTGGTGCCAATGACCGAGGAGGATTACAGCTGTGCTATGGCAAACAACTTTGCCCGCTCTTTCCACCCCATGCTAAAGTACATGAATGGTCCTCCTCCATTATGAAGGAGACCTGTGAGACAGCAGGAGACCTTGCTGGAGTGCTGGCTGGGAGCAAGATGGTTTTAAAGGGTGACAGGGTTCAGCATGGCAGCTCTACCTGTCTGCTGTAGGCACCACTGTGCCCATATCTTTCTCTGCTGGCACTCGGCTCCAAACGCATCAGTGTATCAGTCTCAAACTGCACAACGTAWTACCTGAGTAGCATCATTTCAGTACTCGCATCCTGGGTACGAAGGAGGGTGCGATGTATGTGAGGGAAAYCTCTTCTGTACAGCTTTTGGGATCTTTTAGCCACTTTATATCCAGGTCATTGCCCTGTACTATGCATAGCCAAGGACTTGATACTGTAGATCCTTTCCTGTGTGCTGCTCCAAATGACCCATTAGCCAGTCTTTGTTAAATACCCTCTCAGTATCTACAGTACTCAAAATAACCAATGCTTAAGGAATTTTAGAGCATTTGTAACATACAATTTTAAAGAATCTTGTATGACATTGTATTATTCCCTGTGGTTTCTGTTTCAGGCATGGTGTTCTAACTTTTGCTTTGGATGCACAAGGTGTAAATCTGAGAAGCACTTTTTTAAGGTTTAAAAAAAATGGATGTAATAAATAAGATTGCATAAGTTTTTATGAGGAAAAAATGTTGAATGTCAAGTTGAAAAACAAAGAACATATTTATGTATGTACAGTTTGCTAAGCCAAGTTTTGTTTGTATTGATTTCTTCGCATTTATTATAGATACCATAAAATATTTTGTCTACGTGCTTTTTAATGACAACTATGGAAACCTCTAAGTTTAGAATGAGATATGTATGGTATAAAAAAAATAGAAAACATAATATGCTGCACTTCAAAAAAAGAATTAAAAATTCTATAACAAATTAATGGTGTTAGGTATATGTTTGAGAAGATCTGGAAAATGATAGTGGGTAGAATACATGGGAAAGTATCACATTAGAAATCGTGCTAATATTGAAAGCAGTACATACTTTGAATTAATGATTCATCACTTCAGGTTTTTCTTTTCTTCAAGCTGCTTCTTGAAGTTCCCTTTCACCTGTGTGTTGTTTTTCTGGGTTTCCATATGCATTCTTGTGCAACTATAGGCAATTGGTGTTTTACTACTCCACACTGAAGCAGATTTTTTCCTGTGAGTATACTGAAAACTTCTTAATACTCTCCACAGCAGGTCAMTACCAAGATGGATATTTATGTTTCACCCATTGATACTTTAGTGGAATAGGCCCAAAACATAAGCATAAATAGCAGAAAAATAGAACAAACTGAAAACTCATAGACTTTTCCAGAACTATTGCAAAAACTTGCAATCTGCTCAGTGGCATTTTGCCCAGCTTACCAGTCAGAACTCTACTTTGGAAGAACAGAATTCTTCTCAATTATGAAAAAAATAGCATGGCTCTAAGTTATGGCTCTTTAATAAGTTTGGAGGTTCTGAAGCCATGACCCACACAATGSGAATTTTTGAGCTAAATGTTTTTGCTTAGAATATATTGGCTTGCATGACACAAATCAAAAAGCCAGAAGAAAATACAATCACATTAGTTGCTGTTATGTAGAAATACTTTTCTGRCATGTCACTTTTTAAGCTGTTACTAGGAGAGTGGGGTCAGAGGTAGGGAACCACAAGCTGAACTCCAGCATTTGGAAGAGCCAAAACAAAGCTTCCTTTTCAGATAACATTAACATTTTTGTGAAAACCATTTCTTATGTTCACAAAATATGTTCAATGTCTGAGACACAAGTCTGGACTGGCACAAGTATGTGTTCTTTTCAAGGCTGAGTTTCCTTCATTGCTATTCAGAAGTTATGCTAGGCTGGGTTAGTATTCATAATCACTAATTCTTAGTAGACAAAGATAAGAAATACACATTTGGGCTACAAGAAAGAGCTGTTACTTGCAAAATTATATTACATGAAATTGGCCCCTCTTTTCTGATATTCTTCACTTTGGTGACATCATTTAATCAATGGTAATCAGTGYACCTACATGAACAATTCAGTAGTTTGCTGGACCTGTTAGTCTAGGTCTGTGCATGCCTTGGACATCCTTTCATCAGCCAGTCTCTGTGTCTGCTGGTTAATTTTTTGTTGAAAKATATTTTTATTTTCTTAAAAATACTGTAAAGGAAAAAGAAAAAGTTCATGTTCAAAGCTTCAAGCTCTGATCTGTAGCCATAGACCTGACTCTTAGTGTACTGRCTGTTGATGTAGAGAAGTTCTTTTTGATCCCAAAGGGTCCGCTCACACAAAGCAGTTCTCTCAGTAAACAGCAAATTCTGTGCAATGACTGTGAATAAGGCAGTCACAGATGGTGACAGAGACCTGTTAGAAAAGTGACAGGAAAAATGCCTCTTTGTAAATCCTGAATTTCCCATACCTTCAAGGAGAGGAATGCCAGTCTGTAAGTTGCTGTCTCAAGGGAATTGCAGACAGTTTGTGCTACCAGGTAGGAGGGTCCCTTGAGAGTCACTTCAGAGTTCTTGTTTTTGATACTTTCAGTCTCCACTCAAACTGAACATCAGACCAGTTAAGGTGGTTTGAGCAATATGCTCTTCCAAAAGGAGTTTTTCRGCCATGAACCAATTCCATAAAAATTCCAAATGTGATTTTGCAGAACTGGATCTTGATCCTAAAAACTGACACAAATGGAAATGTAAATAAGTGGGCAGGCTCTTTTTAAGTTCCATCCCAAGAGCACCAGTGCCTTGCAGGTCTAGCTTGAGTTGCAAATCCCCATAAGATATCGATGTATGAATTTATCACCACATCATGAATCAGGTTAWGTGGGCAACTGTAGGGGGTAAAAAGGACACCCAGAAAGCTGTCAAGCATTGCAGCCAGTGGCACTATCCAAGTTGGCAGTCTGGGCATCTTTCTCATTCTGATAATGGGTTGCCAAAACTCTTTAAGAACAGTGCAGTTAGAGTCTGAAATGCCCCATTTCTGTGCTAAGCCTGCAACCCATAATCTCTCCTATTTCTAAAATACGTCACCTACTTGGACTTTGCAAACRCCAGAGACTGTTTTCTAGTAGTGCATCTTGAGCTTTGGCTGCAAAGTATGAGAGAAGTCAGCACAGGAGCTGCCCAGCTCTGGGTGTGTATTGAAGGCATGTGCTCAAGCATAGGGAAAGTAGATTCTGCCTCTTGGGGAGTTCAGTCATTACCAAGTTGTGTTTTTTCCCATTTTGTACTGTAAACGCAGTAGCTTCTGTACAGGTGTGATTATCCTCACGGCTTGACATACTCTACAAACCTGGACTTTGCTTACTGGCCTGTAGTCACCTCAGAGGTACTGAGTGTTTAAAAGCCCAATGAAAGTGGTTTCTCAGTGACTCCAGATTGCAGTATCAAGGCACTGTCTCATTATGCTTGTATTGGTRATAGTGAAAAATAGTGAGCACTATTTGCTCTGAACTGAACAGCATCTGTGGAGTTTTGTGGACCATGCTTTGCAAAAATCTGAAGGCAGGCTGCAAAAGGATATTTAGAGACATCTGACAGCGTTAGGAGCACAAATGATCTCAAGTTGACAGAAGCAGTGTGCCCTTATTCCTCACAGCTGTGAGCATGATGATGCCCATTACCTATTCCCCACCCTGCTCCAGCAGCGATAACAGCTTCTTTCTGCAACAGATCGATAGTTCCTCACCACTGGCTTGCCATCCTTCCAGCYTTGCTGCAAATGCTGTGAACACCTGCAGTATCCTCCCTCCTTCCTTAGAACTTTTTTCTGCATCTGGTTATGGAGAAAGAACAAAGATGCTGGGATTGTCTTTATGAGCAGTCATCCCTGGCCCTCGGTCTTGTGTTRTTTGTGGTTGAGAGTTCTGTTTACAACTGATAGCATCTCTCAACATGCTCATCATCGTCACGTGCATCTGAGTGTGTCTGTGTTCAAAGGCACAACAGAAACTGGTTGCTCACAACCTTCAAACAACAGATGCTATCAAGATATAGCAACTGTAGGAGGATTCCGAGAAATAAGAGCAAGTCAAGGAGAAGAAATGTGGATTCTAAAGCAACAGAAGAGACCGTTGATCTGCTYGCTTTCTGACACTTCCCATATTTTACTTGGTGTCTAAAGCAATGAATTATGGAAAGGAAAAACTTAGAATAGTAGGTTTGATTTAAGCTGGGTGGTTTGGCAGCAGTCAAATGCAGAATTGATGTAAAAGTGTGTTTGCCTAAATTGAGGGGATAAAGGGCAGTGCAGGAAGGGGGTCATTTGGCTTTTGGATTGTGTTTATTACRGGCACAGAGTTCCCTGCATAAGGCAACTAGTCTGGGTACTGGCTGAGTGGTTTTAACCTTGGCAGCATGTTGTGAAGTGCACTACAGCCAGCTGAATTCTGTTGCTGTTGCACTATTTGGCCATAATTGGACCCAGAGAGACATAGGCATGAAACCTGAATTTGGGAGAAGTTATGCTTGTGTCAATAATATTAAGAACATTAGAATGTTCTAATAATAGTCTTCAATAAATAAATAAAGAGGAATTATTTAGAGAATTAATTTGTCTTCTCAGAAAGCAGTAGATAAAAATCTGTGAAACAAAAGGAAATGAATAACTGCTAGCTGAAGCACTGAAGATTTTTCATAGACTAAGGCCTGGTTAAGTGATAGAAATCTGAATTTTATTAAATGATTTCTCTGAAAGCAGATAGGAACTGAAAGCTGTGACATCTATTGTTCAGTGCCACCTAATATGTCATTCCAGAAATGAACTGGTCAAAACTGCTTTGTTCAAGTAAGAATCTATTTAAAGACCTGAGACACAGCAAATGGATTTGACCACAGTGAGGTCTGAATAACACTGGCACATGTAACTTTTTGGAAAGACAGGATGCTTTAGAAAGTATTGTCTMTTTCTTGTATYRGAGGTGTCCTTGGTTGCGGGAGGGMRAGGTACTCTACAGAGCTCTTCTGGTCAGGGGTCATGGAGATGTGGATGTAGTTTGCACATAGGTTACTCAGGTCAGGCTCTTTTTGTTTTCTGGCATKTTGTAATTCCTGGGAGACTKCTATTATGGATGTTRTAACTGKTTTTTKTTTTTTTCAATTCCTTTGGTTTTAGAAAGGATGTTTTTAAAAACAGCTGTAAGTAAACCTACCAGAGTCCACTTTCCACTTTTTTATGTAAGTGCTCACAAGGCTATCCAAGAAGTGGGACATTCATGTCTGYAGTATTCTCTTTATAAATCATTCAAAAATTGTCTGGGAAGCTCTCCTGACCATAGAGCTGCAGGTTAAAACACATGGTTGTGATTTTGAGTCCTTTGCTAAACTTAAAGCATTGTGCAGGCAGGTGTGCAGACCCTGGGGGCAAGGGGAGAAAACAGTACAGGAAGAAAGCATGATGCTATTGCAGTTTGGTTGAGATAGACACATAGATAGATAGACAGATACATAGACAGATACATAGATAGATGATAGATAGATAGATAGATAGATAGATAGATAGATAGATAGATAGATAGATAGATAGATTAGATAGATAGATAGATAGATAGAAGACATTTTTGAGCTGCAAATTTTCCTATTTTCAGATTTAATGTAAGCAAAAATTAATCCTGCAAGAGCAGCCTGGAATTCAGTCTTTTCTGCTTTCATATTAATGCCTAATCTTACAAGCTTTTATGTGCCCTAAACCTCACTACAAAATGGGAAACTCTTTTTTCTCATCTCTGGAGTGTAACATACTTGTTCACCTTTCCTCGGATGTCACAAGTTCTGAAGAGGTGAGTGAAAAATAAAAAAGAACCTGACAGGAAGCAAATCTTTCTGTCTTAGAGAGCAGCGTTCAGTCTATCCGTAGAGGAGCTAAACACCTTAGTCCCAAACATTTTGCAAAAACCAGCTAAAAAATGCCAGAAAACACATCCTTTCTCCACATTCACATTTTTCATCTGTTTAAAATGGTAACATTCTGAAGTTGTGCGCACATGTGTAGGAATGGGAGACAGCAGGAGATAAATTTTATATCACCTGTATGCCTGCAGAAATGAAGGCATTAGCAGAATGACACCTAAATACTGCAGCACAAAGTTCTTAAAGAGACATGARAGCTAGTTAGCCTTGCTCCTGCTGAGATAAGTGCCAAATGTTATTATTTTGATGGTCAATTTTCCTGAAGACTTCATGACCATTTTTACACTTGGGCCTCTGTGCCTGCAGGATGCCGTGGTGAATGGTAGTAATTGGAGCCTGGCTGGGCACAAGAAAAAGCACGTACTCAGTGCCCTTCCACGGGCATTCTTTCTGTGTGAGCACATTGATGAGTGCTGGTTTACGTGTTTGGATTTTCCTCTCCACCTCAGTGTGTGGGTGGTGGAGAACAAGCAGAGCGATGCAGAGGAAAGAGAYGTGAGACTCTGCCAGCCTAAGGAACAGCTGCTTCGTGGGGCTTTTAATGTTGCAGTGTTTGGGTAGGAAAAAAAAATATTAATTATTAAATTGTGAGGAATAAGCATGGCCAAAARGCTTTTAATGGGGGAGGGTGCCCCACTGAGGCTTTAGCTTGTGGAAAAGCTGTTATTGCATTTTGAGGATTGCCTAAACTAACAGAAAGAAAAGCAGTCACATATGTTCTTTGATGATGCCTTAATTGTGTCTTACCTTTTAAATTAGTTAAATAGAACAAAATAGGCTGGAACATGGCAGGCATCACTCACATGTGAGGAAAGAGAGAAAGGAGGGGTGTGGGGGATCCCACTGGATCTGGCTGTGGGCACATGTATAGAATTCCCTGRGGGAGCTGCTCTGTCAGGTGTGGTGTGTCAGTGAGGGAAGTGAGGATGATGAGTCCAGCAAAGGTGGGCCAGGAGCTTTAGCTGCAAAAGCTCTGCAGGGAAATAGAAAGGCAGGTCTTTGCTGTATCGTTTCTCAAACTTCTTCACCAAACAGATGTAAGAAATTGGGAATGAAGCTGGACTCCCAGAGGRCTCCTGACTATTGAAATGTGTCCAGGCTGCAGAGACGCTGTTCCTGGTGGGTTTGTCCTCCGGGTGTCTGAGCAAGCTGACATCTCATCCACTTTCTCCCATCACAGAAGACATCATGGGAGGGGATGAACACGAGGGAGACAGAGCCTTTTCAGTTGTTCCCACTGACAGGGCAAAAGGCAATGGGCACAAATTTAGCCACATGAAATTCCATCTGAGCACAGRAAAAATTTTAATGAAGTGAAAATCATCAAACACTGGAAAAGGGTGCCCTGGGGGAGCTCCTTTTGTGGCTATTCAGCACTGAACTGGGCATGGCCCTAAGCAATCATCTTTAGGTGATCCAGCTCTGAGCCAGGAATTGGACTAAATAGTCTCCAATGGTGCATTCCCAGCTCACTGCACTGTGATGCTGTGAGCAGCATGTTGCGCTGCAGAAAGAGATGGGCAAAAAAAATGYCTCATCTCAGGTAATGTGCAATCCCAGGTACTGTGCAATCCTTTGCTCAGACAAATTGTTACACTTTTTGCAGAGGTAAGTATGTTCAAATTTTATCTGTTCCATTTTCAATTTAGGAGTGCCACCTTTTTGATTTTGCAGGAATATTCTTCTATCTAGTGCTTTTTTTGGTCTAAGTCTGTGAGTTCAGTATTATGTAGCAGCTGTCTTTTAAGCCATGTCTCCATAAGCTGAAAGTGCTCAGTTGTTACAAAATTATATAAAGCCATGGAACGGTGTCATATTTTGAGTCATATTTTCAGTCAGTAATTGAAAATTTCTTTATTATTTTGAGCACTATACTTGTKCAATTAGTTGCTATTACTGGGACCCACCCTTTGTGGCCAAAGAAGCAACTCTCAGTCAAGTTCTTTGTCATGGAAGCATGTTGCAGAACAGTCATATGATTTGGAACCATTGTTCAGTTCTACTCAGCACTTAAAAATATCAACAGTCCCCAATTTCAATACTACAATATTTCAATACTATTGAAATACCTACATATGTATGAAAATGCTATAGATTACTGCTTGATTTTTTGCAAACACCATCAAATATGATTCTGAGAGTATTTTCCAGGACAGAGTTTAGTTCAAAGTGGTCTTACATCACTAAAATTATCTTTCATTTCTTTTCATCCCTTCCTGACAGCTTAGTCAAGACAATGTTGCTTTTTTCCCTAAGGACAGGTTTCACTTGGGAAAGGAGTACTTTTTGCCCTGATWTAAGCTAATTAACGTAAGTGGCAGTCAACTACAGAAGTGTAAATTCACACAATTTGACTCTTCTGCCATAATCTATTTCACAAGCCAAAATAAGGAACTTTAGTGTAAATACTAAGAATATTAAAGCACTTAGTACTTTAAGTACTTAGTTAACTTTTCTGSTGCCATTGGGATTACTAGAGGCTCAACTGAGCCTGTTGTTGACTCTAGATATGGCCACTCTCTGATGCTTTTTGGGAAAAGTGTAGAAACTAATTAAGAAACTTTTCATTTTCACTTAGATGCACAGAGACACATTCTGTTTCTTTCAAAAACAGTGTACCATTTTTCTGTCTACTAGAAAACAATAAGCTGAGAAGCATATTTTTAAAACTATGCAAAAGATAACTAATGAAACAATATGTTCTGATTAATTCTTTATTTTCAACATCAAATACATTGATAAAAATCTTGCACCAATCAGGTAGCCTACCAGATTTTTTATTTAGACTTTTTAAGAACTTTTTTCGGTGCAAAACAAAAAAATATATCTCACCAAAACCAAAAACCTCAATAATTTCATATGCATCAGTGAAAGAACAGAATACTTCAACAAATACATTGTGACAGCTGAGCCTATACCAAAGAAAAGACTTTGCATTGACAGAATACGTAGTGCACACAAAAGCATTTGTTTCATAATACATACAATAAGGTAATACATAAAGTGGCTTGATAATGCAAGTCTCGTGACCAGCAGTCTATCCCTTCATTTTTCAATGGGCACTTTCTGAAGAAACAGACTTCTAATCATAGGCACACAGGATTACAGAGCATACTAATTTGCAAGATGGCAGCATGTATTTTTTTTTTTTTTTTTATTTTTTTTTTTTTTTTTTTTATGTTCATTTGAATGCAAAAAAATTTTTTTTTTTTTTTAACACAGTGCAAAACCAAATACCCTTTATGGGCAACAATCACTTTGAAAACAACTTTCAAGATATAAGGCTATCTACATTTGAAGGATGAAAGGGAATTGTGAGTACAAAGGGTAGGACATTAATATTGGGAAAACATTCATTTTARACTCTCAGATCAATTTCAGATTATGCTACAGTTGCAGGTGACAGCAAAGATTGGTTTGTATTACAATACCATCATTAACATCACCCTTCTATTATGTGTGTCGACTTTCTATCTRTAAAGCCATATCAGAGTTGTAGATAGCATTGAAATCATCCATCTCTTTATTCAAAGTAAGAAATGCACTTCACGCAAGTTCAGCTGAGAATGCCTTAAATACAAAATCCCATTATCTGTAGGTAGACTTGCACTCTAATTTTAAAGCAGGATATTATGTACACAAGAGGGGCTTGCCATGTTCTTACCTAAGCCTGTAATAAGACTAAAGACCTACTGAGGCAGATTTTTTACTTCATGGTAGTTTGCTTATTTTAAAACATTTGGCACAGCTCTTAAGGAATAAGTTGGCATCAACTGAAATGGATGGAGGCTCCAATACAAATCGTGGCTCGTATGAAGGGGATGGTTTGGGGTTTTTTTGTTTGGTTTTTTTTTTTTTTCAGCTCAGGGTCCGGTGATCTGCTGACAGTCCTTGCAATATCCTTGGGAGCTCAGTTTGTAYAATTTCTTTAATTACATTTTTTTAACCCCTCAGTGTAGAGAAGGAGAAAAATCATCAAGTGATGTCACTGAAACAAAAKAGTAAATTTACCACAACACACACCAAGAAACTTTCATTAAACTATTTTTCCCCAGTACAAATCTTACTACCCCARCTAGGGGTTTTACCTGAGACAAAGTCTGCAACATTGAGACATGGCTCAAACCATTATAAACCAGAGTAGCTTTCACATATTCAAAACTCTGACCCCGCCTAAGTGCTACACATCTCCCTATCTCCTCTTCTACCTCCCAAGCTTTTTGCAATAATTCAGTAACAATCATGTTCTAAGCAAAGCAAATTCATCTGGTCTATTTATGTTTGCCTTGTGCTGGTATTACATTGCCTATGTTTCTAGAGGGTTTTTATGTTTTTTGATGTTTTTGTTTTTTTAAAAAAATCCATGTATAAACGTTACAAAATAATTCTTTTGTTAGCTGTCCAGAGACATCACTATGTTTTGGTAAAAGCATAATTAGCTGCCTTGAAAAGTTTTCTTTCAATTTTTTTTTTACATGCTATATATTTTTATTTAATAATATCCAGCACCAGGTATTCAGGTAGTACTGGTTTGTCAGCTGCAAATATAAAGTATATATGTATATATATATATACACACATAAAATAGCATCTTGTGAAATAACAATTACCAAATGTCAGGCACAATTGTTTGCATACACGAGAGCATAATTCAGAATTATATATGAAAAGGTTGCCATTTTTGTATCATAGACTTTATTTAATCAATTGAATATCTACATTCAGCTGTCTAATATGGGGGSCATCTTTATAGATAACTCTGGGAAGGTTACTATATTCATTAAGGTGCTGCTTCAATTAAAATCTCACTAAAAAGTTAATGACATGGATCCTGAACTGCCCCAAGATAAATTAATGTATTACTGGGAATCACTCTTTTTTCTTTCTAGGTTGCCTTCACTGTTGTCACCACAAACATGGGAGGACTGGTTGAAGCTAAACTGCTTCCATGCAAGGGCTGAGCCTAGGAAAGCATTCATAATTATTTTGAGCTGACTGGCATTATTCTGTATATTCCAAGACATATTATGATACCCTCCTGCCTGCCACATACCACTTCAAACCRTGCTTTTCCATCTTCACTGGGAAAACCAGAAGAGTGTAAAGGTACTTGCCCTATGTAAGTACCATCCAAACCTGAATTGCTCTCCATGAGCTACCTTTTATCCTCCAGGTCACATTTACATTTGACCCAATATAATGAACTGTCCTGGGTAGGAAGCATTCATTTAAACCAATTTGCCTTCCAGCTTATGAGCTTGATCTGTGTGTTCCATCCTAGAGAACACCTAGTTGCACGTACACTGTTTAAAGAGCAGCTCCAATGCACACCGGGCTACAAGCGAATGGTGAYGGTGTAAGCACATGAATTTAACTACAGGGATTCCTGTGCTCCATTCAGATCTTAGCCTGCACTTATTCCAGGGAAGTCTTGTTTTTTCTAACGCGTCTGAAAACCAGCTACTAAAAAAATCCAAAATGTCCATTTTCTTTCATGGCATTTAGGAGCCTTCAAAAAGCCCTYAGGTACCAAATCAGCGCGTGCACACACACACACATACAAACACACACACATGCTTTTACTGAATACACAAAAAGACAAAATCTTCAGCACATTCAGAAAAAAATGACACTATAATATGCATCAAGAAAAGGCCTATGAGCTTACGGTGACTGCTTCACATGTTTAGGTTTGCACAGTTTTCGAGGCATCTTCTCAAACAGGTAGGTAGCATCTAGCTTTAGACTTTCAAACTGCTCATATCCTTAGATATGTACATGAAACTATTATAGACATCATTATGTACATTCACTAAAGAATTGAATTCTTGACTTGAAGCACAAGTCTGTCCTATGCCTTGCTGCCTTCACAATTGCTGTGAAACTTGATCTCACTGCACACAGACTCTGGCTGTGTGACAGGGAGCGTAATTCGACATAGGCACTCCTGTATGGCATTACTTGCACTGTTTCCTATATTTAGTTTCTACAGGATATTCTAATCAACATAAAGGTTTCAACCATAGAAAAAGGAGCATCCCTGAACCCTTTCTCTAGCACTGTGGCCAACTGCAGTGGAGCAGCCTACACACATGCTAGGAAACATCCTCACTGGCATAGGGTGGTTGCTTCCAACCAGCTATTGGAATAGTCCCTGGTCCTTGCTAACTCCCAAATCTGCACTTGTCAACCAGAAGTGCAGATAGAACAGGCAAAGTTTATCATTAGATTAGTAAAATATCCCTGGCATATGTAATAATCTCGTTCCAGTACCCAGCAAATTTCCCTGACATGTTTAATTTTCTAGCATAGAGGCAGTCGAACAGCAGCACCAGCTCCTACTTTGGATAGCGCATCATGCGCATTTCTTCAGTCTCTTTCATGTCTTGTTGAAAACCTTGATGTCAGTGGACCTTTTGTAYATTTACAGTTGGTCTAAAGAATCAAACTGATTCTTATGAATATCCTTAGGAGTTACAGACATCCATGCAGTAGATTTATCTTTCTCAGCATGCAATCCCAGAGTCTACACCATGTCTGAGGCTCATTGCCCAGTTTTGGTGTCACAGGTGGGCTGGCTCTTRGCAGCGATTTTGAAACATGCCACAACGAGAGCCAAAGAAAGCCAAGGCGAGGAAAAACCTTGCAAACCTGCTCTGACTGTGATGCCAGCCCTCCCACACACAGCTAGATGCTCTGCTGAGGGGGTTGAGACCATCCCACCCTTCTGTGCCAGACTCATTCTGGCATTCGCACCCCTTGCTTGGTAAAACAACAAAGCACAGGACGGGGGGAGGTTTTTGTTTGTTTTTGGTTTGTTTTTTTTTGTAAATAGTGCTGGATCCTGTATGTGTGTGAAGACCCTTTCTTAAGACCTGATGATTTTTGTAATCATCTGGTCTGATTCAAGAATAATTCCATATRTTATCATTGTTTGTTGTGTTGCCCTGGATTTACACTGTTGGGCAACAGAGCAATTTAGCTTTCTAGGATCAGACAGGATAGGATGCATGCAAAGCAGTCCATCTAGAGGATATGGCAAGGGTACCTAAAAGTTTGGTCAGAATGAGCTTGAGAAGGTGTTGTGTGGTGATGTAAGCCAACGAGGTAAAACAGTATTAGTCTCAGACAGCAGTTCCTTTATGCTATAGGAAAAGGCAGGAGCCTAACTAAACTACCAAGGCAGTTCCTCACAACGCAGTTTCATCATGGCACACTAATGTGTCAGTCAGTTTTCTATTTTCACTGCCCAAGAAGTCATCCAGAATCTCTACCAAACTGCTTCAAAGTTTCAAGCACGTAAAGGATTAGGTGAGCTCAGGATTTTGGGTGAATATTAACAAAGACTACCACTCATGAAGATACCAATATGCATGGGTGGTATGGCMTATCAATTTGTAGTAAAATGAATGTATGCTTTAGATTAGGAATTTGTTACCCAAATTACATGCAAAATTAAATAAAAACACTGCAAATTTTGACTCAAGTTAGCCTGACAATCCTTGCTGGCTGTCCACGGCAATGAAATGTCTTCCATTCAGGATAAGCAATCAATTTAGGCAAGCGGTTGACAAACACTCAAATGGAAAATGCAGGTATCTGTTGTCATTGGAGTGTTTCCAAAGGTGGCACTATAGATGAAATGAAGCATGAGCTAGGTAGTACACTGCTGGGTTTCTCATACCATCATCTACGCTGACTTCTGTTTATATTGTATTCTGCATATTCTCCTCTTCTTTGCTGTTCACGTAAAAAGACTGCAAGGAATGAGATGAAGCGGGTGCAGTTGTCAGCTGGCTYCGGTTCTCCTCTTCCACGGGTGCAGCACTCCTGGCTGCCGGGGCGTGCAGCCGGTGAGCGTCCAGCATCTCCAGCARGAGATCGTAGAGCGGAACTACGTTCTTACACTTCATATTGTACAGGTGCTCCATTCCTTTGTTGCTGCAGGTTGTGATGAAATAACAGTTACTTTCCAAATATGCTGCGGGGAGKGGGAGAAAAGCTACCAGCTAATAATATTTGTTGGGTTCATTAAAATCCTGTCTTGTACAAAACAAYTAACTTAGCAGTGCATTTCCTGAACACATCTGCTACAGTTATGCAGRAAGGGGCACCTTCAAAGAACCTTTCAGACTGCCCGTGGTCAAGTTGCTTTCTAAACGTGTCTGTTTTGCTCTTTTTTGCSTAAAAGGTAGTCTAGAGCAGATAGAATCTTAATTTAGCCAGTGTGACTAAGAGGATGGGATGAATTTTGCCTTTCCCATAATAAAAAACAGTCCTTTTTCTTTCCTAGAAAATAAAAACAACCAATTTCTTGGCAAAAGCTCACTTGTAATAGAATCCATTCACAAACTATGAAACAATTAACTTTACTATGCATCTGCAACTTCCTTAATTGCAAAAGTTCATCTTGRGCAGGAAGGGGAGCAGAAAGGATCATTAACACAAGGACAAAGAAACTCTTTTAAAAATGACACAATAATGACACAAGTGAACTTGACTTTGTCCCAAAGATCTGTGTATCAGTCCAGGAGGTAAAATCTGCATATTTCAGCATCGTAGCTATGACATAGTGTTTCATTTAAATGCTMTTAGCTGAAATAACCAAAATTAAAATCTGTGTAACAACATCTCCTGTGCTTTCATAATAATAAAATCTATAGCATAGCTTTGTAGAAATTTATCATGTTAACACCTCATCTACTGAGAAGCTACCTTAAGAGGTAATTTGGGAGAATCATTTGCTGCAATTACTAAGAGTGTGTCAGGCAGCTCACCTCTGATTAGCAAAAGGCATGGTCCTCGAGATTGTAATTTAGTAGTTCTCCATTTATCCTCATACATACAATACACATAATGATCCTAATCTCTTTTCTAAAGTGATTTGCAATCATGACACTTGTGAAAAGTGGCTACATAAAAGTGAGAGTTTTATTAAATATTACCTTGAAGGAGACTAAAGTTTGCAGAGCTAGRCTACTGCTACATTAGTATTTGACTCAGTACTTTTCAAACACCTGTGCAGGTCTGGGGTCCTCACCATGAGAAAAACTCAGACCTGTTAGAACAGGCTCAGAAGAGGGCCATGAACATGATCCAAAGGCTGGAGCACCTCTCCCATGAGGAAAGGCTGAGAGAATTTGGGTTGCTCAGCCTGGAGAACAGAAGGCTCCTAGAACTTTTAWCAGCTTTTCAGTACCTGAAGGGGACCTACAGGAGATCTGGAGAGGRAATTTTTACAAGGGCATGTAGTGACAGGACAATGGGGSATGGCTTCAAACTGAGAGAGAGTAGGTTCATTTTAGATATTAGGAAGAAATTCTTTACTGAAGGTAGTGAGGCACTAGAAGAGGCTGTCCAGAGAAACTGTGGGTCCCCCATCCCTATTAGTGTTCAAGACCAGACTGGATGACTCTGAGCAACCTGGTCTAAGTGGGAGGTGTCCCTGCTCATATCAGGAGGGTGGACATTAGAGGATCTTTATGGTCCCTTCCAACCCAGGCCATTCTATGAATCTAAGACAAACATAAGTTTAAAAGCAGATACTGCTTACAGCACTATCAAAACAAAAAAAAAAAAAAAAGTAGAGGAAAAGGCAACTAGATGAAACAAATGGGGTACATATTTTCATATGGAAAATTCTTTTTTTGGTTGTTGTTTTGGTTTTTTTTTCATAGCCCTTCACACAGTTTGCACTCCTACCTGCGAAGCAAAAGTATGCAGGAGGTGCATTTGTGACACCTCCCTTGCATGGGCCCAGCACAGAAGTGCTGACTGTGTGCTTGCTCTCACCTCATGTGCCTGATGTGAGAGAGGATGAGGAGGAGCTGAGCCAGTCGTCTGTGTTGCTGCTGCAGAGAAAGTCCTGACTTAGCCATTAAGTGAATCAGAGTGTCTGTGATTTTGTCCAGGACACGGTGAATATAGTCTTTCTCTTCCAGAGATTTCAAGGTGCTGGAAAGAAAAGTGTACACACCTAGAGTAGGAGGGAGAAAGAAAACAAACAAAGCACAGACAAAAATTACTTTGATGGACTCAGAGTTGTCCAAGTATGCCTTGTGGTGCCTCTTAAGCTGTGTTAAACAGTGGGAGCTGTGTGCCACCTCTCCTGCTTGGCAGCCAGGTCACTGCTTTGAACGGCCCTGGAGCATAGATTTGGTCACAGTGGGCAAAGCAGGAGGAGGAAGACAGTGCCTCTTCCCTGCTRGGTGTGACCAAGGCCTGTACCAGGTGCTGGGTGACACCTGCACCCAGTTCTACCCACGGGCTGTGCTCTTCTCTTGGTCACTTGGCTCTGAAACTTGAGGAGTTGTTTTCCCCTTGGGAGCTCTGCAATACTTACCAACAAACCCAAGCCTTTGGTGGCTTTTGTCATTTTCTCTGCTGTTCAATATTTCGTTTTTGGTGATTTTCTAGCCTATCTAGAATGGAATAATGCCACCACAAAACATGTAAACAAAATCAGGATTTGTTTATGGATGATAGCCTCAACAAAATCTTGCCAACCAAGCAAGAGCCTTGAAAGGTGTCCTTTACCTGTAAACCTGGTTTAAAAACCATGTCCAAATCAACCTGTGCAAACTTAGCTGTCTTGAATTGCTTACTGCTAAAAGTGAGCAGCCAAAGGTTTGGACCAGATAGAAATTTTTCCAGACGACAAAACACCTTCAAACTCCCTCTCTAACAGCCCCTCTACATCTCCTATGAGAGTCTCTAATCCAGGCATAAGAGCTTTTGCCAGTAGTAAATCTTGGGAGCATGAAGCACATCAGCTTTCAAAACAGGGAAGTCTAAACTATTTTGGGCTGTTTTATCTTGATATTTTTCTGGACAACACCACACAGCCAATGTGAATCAGGTCACAACAACGCTGTGCTGCCAAAGGACAGCTGTTGCATTCAGCATCAGTTTTTAAATATTTTGGACTGAACCAACAATTCTAAACAGGTTGTATTGCCATAATCCAGTCCCGAGGCACCAGAAGTTTAAGATTTACATACGSTAATATAATCAAACTGGCTTTATCACAGATCATTCATTGTCCTGTGTCTCCAATAGACTTGACAAATCCTGTGCTTTGGCCCTTCTGCATCACTTCACATAGCCAAGAAGAAATCTGGATTTTGTGCTTGGAACAACAATGGTTTCTGGAATTATATTTCGTTTTGCTTTTCTTTAAAACATCATATATAGCAGAATATGGAATGCAGTTAGTGATATTAAGAATAAAAGACACACAGACATGTGGCATGCACACATAGACAGACAGATTTTCTATAGCTTGTTTACATTGTTTGCAGCCTTGGGGCTACCACTGATYTGAAGATAAGAMCACTCTGCTGTGCACCTGAGCACTYGGGGAATTGAGATGTTTTTAACACCTTCTTGGCCTACCTCAGCTCCTCACATCATCTGGGTACTTCAAGGACCTGACACCCAGAACTACTGYAACCTGCATGTAGCTTTTATGATTTTGAGTCTTCTCTGCTAACAAAAAATGTAAATGTGTTTGTGAATGTAACTGTGAGTGTCTCYGGGAAAAAGTAAGAAACTGCTTTTAAAAACCAAAAGGATAACTCAAACACAGCACAACTTCTGAAAATCATCGGTCAAAATTCTTAATTTTGGTAACGACTATTGCTTCAAATTTGATATAGATTGATAGTACAATGGCCTCTTTTCTCACAGAGCTTTTCATAGCTATTACTATTTTTACTGAAATTAATTCACCAAACAGAAACTGCTCCTGGGGCTTTTCTCAGMTGAACCTTTCTCAGCTGAATCTGAACCACCCTCATGTGTGCCTATTGACAATACAAGGCTTGATACTTAACAGGTACCTGTAGGGGCAAGATTCTTAAATATTACTGACAGAATATAATCCACTAGAAGGAAATATTAATCTCAGAAATGCACAGTGCCTCCAGAGCAGTTTACTTCAGTCACWGGAACCTATTGTCCTTTTGCAGCAATACCCCATAGATTCACATCACTGAAACTAGTTAAAGAAAAAAACCTTTTAGGAGGAATTGTTTGTCACCTATGTTTAGTCTAGAAACTATTAAAAACTATAAATCAAAAAAGTGCTYCCCAATAACTGTAGAGAATTCAGGCCATTGCCAGTCAATAACTGCCAAGGAAAATTATGTTTGGTTTTCCTTTCTACAYSMKCMYGGTGAYTGCTYCTGCCCCAGGCCACTGACCAGAGAWTTCCCAAAAAGAAATGTTGGCTATCACACACACATACACACASAGSCAGAGTTATCAAATGAGAGTACAGAAAATTGCCTTAGCAAAGTGAAATTTAACATTCTCAAAGGTCTTTCCAAGCCTAAATCGCACAGCTACCAGGTTGTTTTCCAGCTCTTTCTGTAGGTCAATATTGTAAAACATAACAGGAGCCAGAACAGAGAAAGCCCCATCCTGCAACCAAGCAGGGTCTGTTGGTCCATGCCCATGACACACACCAGGACAGAAGCCTTGGGGACAGCAGTGCTACCATGGCACTACCCTTGGCACACATTGATATCATTTTATATCTCCCACCATATATAATTACATATTTGGTGCATATTACTGTAGAAGAGAATGCCCTCCACATCTCTGCTGCCACAATAAACCCCAGTGTAAAATATTTTTACATTTGTAGTTCAGGYTCAGAAAACAATACCCCAGGCTCTTCCTCTTCTTCCACCATGCCCAATTGCTCTGAAGCTGTAGCAAGACAGGCTGAGTTATGAGGAAATTCATCCTGGAATCATCCAGCCCCCGAAATAAGGAAAGATATAAGAAGCACAATTTAACAGGAACCRAAAAACATCAGGATAGCAAGCAGTCATGTGGAACAGTGTATCAGGGGGTCCACAGAATGTATCAATTCTGCCAAATCTTTCCACCTCTATGGACTAACCAGATAAGTAATCAGGTAAATCGCCTGCTAAGGCAGATGTGACCTACATCTTCATGTCCAAAATGAAAGCCTGTTGCTTTGCACATAGCATTGTTCCTCTTCTCAGATACACCCAAAAGTAAAACATCTGGCATTATGTTGCCCTTTCATGTTTCTAATACTTATTTTCCAATGTTAAGAAACAGGCCTTTAATATTTAGCTGAACATGGTTTTCAAAAATACAACTTTGCTTTTTTAGTCAAAAGATTTATTGCTGCAGTTTTAGAGGGGCACCTTCAGGTTTGTTATTTAGCTGGACACAATGATGTCCCTGCTGTTATGGACATGCACCTTGATATCTCAGGAAAAAATGTGGAAGTAGTGTGAGCATACACGTTCGTTTATAAACAAAACTTTCCATTCCTTCCACTGAGCAAAACTAAAAAAAAAAAATTGTATTTTTTCCAAAACCACATGGAAAAGGAGTGTAAAGATATTAAACAGCCTTGAAAGATGTTGCAAAAGCAGAAATATCCAACAAAAGCAATAAACAACACTACCCCTTGTGRAGAGACAACCAGATGTCCAAGGATTTAATAAAGAAATGTTTGTGTACACTCTGAATTAAATCCACACAAAGCTTTAGAATGCAAATGCAGACTGCTTTTAAACAAAATGACATGTAGCATAATTATTGCTATTTGTCTAATTAAACCACTTGTTAAAATMATTTTGAGTTCTGCTGGTTTAATCACATGCATATATAATACAGACAGCATAATAAGCCAAAAATTCATTGTGAGTTTATCTGCTGTTTCTTTAGTAGAACATTTGTGAATATTTACATGTGCAYTCATAGAAAGAAAACAGATTAAGGTAGGCTTGCAGGTCATCTAGTTCATCCTTGTRCTCAAGTAGTGATAACTTCAGGGTTAGATCAAGCTGCCCAGAGCTTTGTCCAGCTGAGTTTTGAGTATTTCCAAGGACTGAGATCCTACCATCTTTCTGGCCAACCTGTTCCAGTGCTAAACCTCTCMCTGGGTAGAGTTTTTGTTCTGTTCATCTGGCAGGGTCTCCCTTGCTGTGGTTTTTTTTCATTGCAGATTGTCCTTTCCTCTTGCACCTTGGAGGTGTCTCTGGCCCTGGCTTCTCCAAAATCTCTTTCATCTGTCTGAGGGCTGCAGTAAGATCCTCCTGCAGCCTTCTCTTTYCCAGGATGAACCAGCKCAGCTCTCTCAGCCATGTGCTTCAGAGCACATAATGTTTCATATCCATCCAACACTTCATGTAAGGAGGATGCCTCCGCTCTGTGAAGTAAAGCATCTCCAGAAGACATTTTAGAGCATCTATCCCCAAATACTTAAACAGCTCTTACACATACCCCAAATTATGCTACTTATCTCTGTATTGCAGCCTAATGCCTCCTAATTTGAGCATCTAGAGGGTCTGACAGTCAGAAACTTCTATTCCTGCTACCTAGTTACAAAATTAGTCTGTTATGGGAACACAAACACTGAAATGCACCTTTATGCATGAAAGTAATGATTTGTGATGCAGATATACATTCCGTGGCCACACAGAGAGTTGACAGTGCACTCAGAAATACTGCAACGAGGGCAGTCTGTAAAGCAGARTAATGCGTGACAATCTGTGTAACAATGGTACAGGCTGCTTTCATCATGATCCTGTAATAGCTCAGCTCAACCACATCCTCTGATCTATCACCATCAAGACTGTTGTAAAAATGCCAGACTTCTGAGCAGCTACAAACTTACATTCAGTGTAAAAAAAAGAACCAAACAAAGAACAGCCAAAATCGGGTCATTCATCAGATCACCAGATCAGCTCTGATCCTCWGCCATGAAGAGCACTACTGATTGGAACTTGCTGAATACGAACCTTGAAGGAATGAAGATCTTATATCTCCTTATCTCCTAGTTGCACTCAGTGATCCCATCTCTCTCACGTGCAGAAGGAAATTTGCCTCTAATTATCACTGACTTCACTTGCTGTATGTATATATATAATATGTATGTATGTATGTATGTATGTATGTATATATATATTCTTTTTACAAGTTTTCCTTAGGGGAATCTTGAAACAAAAGAAAATCTCATTAACACATTGAAATGCACTTATGAAGGACAGCTGGTGATGTCTGGCAAAGCTTTGTCTAAATAACAAATTTAGTTTTCCACATCAATACTAAATACAACAGTGGCACCAMAGTTCTCAACAGCATGACTTAAATTCTTCATGTTCATGACTTGAACATCTAATATGTTATATTCAAACTTCCAATTCTAATTTTTCTAATTGAAATTCAAAATTTTTATGAATCAATATTACCTTTGAACATATCAGCTAAAATTCAGGACCATCACTTTCCAGGAAGAATTTTTAACTCTAGGAAATACTGTTATAATTATCAGGGCAATAAAAGGAAAACAAAATGTCAAACAGTAATAACAATTACCACATCCTGGCAACCAWGGTAAGAACAATAGCTCTTCATTCCTAATATGCCACTTGCTTGCCTCAAATGTTAATTTTTGGCAATTRGTGACAACCACAACAAAACCTGAAGCACATTCCTATCTCATATCTCAGAATATAAATAAAGTGTTTTATATCAGATTGCATAAATACATAACTTTGCTTGAACTTTGAGGAGACCATATCCAAGCTTCCATAAAGAAAASTGCCTGATCAATAATGTGTGCTGTGTTTACAGTTAGCCTTTGATGTGAATATCCTAAATTTGTTTTTCCTGCAATTTGGGCAAGTGATCTATTAGACAACTGGATAAAAAGGACACAGAGACCTCCACATCTGTTTTGTCTAGAGGGTGGAACCATSTACAAGTTCAAATGCAGCAGGAAAAGGGAAGAACAAGCAGGTAAATCCTCAGCTCTGGGAAATTCTGGCATGTTTACTCACCAGGGAACAACTTAGCAGAGAATTGCATTTAATTTTTTTACTTTGCTGCCTACATCATTTTAGATGTCTATAATTTCCTTTATAGGAAAGGACACCATAGATCTCATTTCTGCATATGAAAAATAAATTATCAGGAGTTTTTTTCTCTTTTCAAAAGAGAAGAGAGTCCTCTGGTGAGCAAGAGAAATTTTCTGTTACATGCTTCAAGTTAAATATTCTTGTTTCAATCAWCTCATGTAAAATTCAAATCAGCTAACCTTACATATTTTTATCTGTGTCTATACTTACTTACACTCACCTATTTTTGAAGTGTACTTCAGGATGACATGTGCAGCTAAAACTATAAAGGAACTGGAAAGTGATTGCATCAGTTTTAGATGTCTATAATTTAACATAAATTAAACCACAATAAACTSAACCACATTTTTCCCCTTATTTCCTTTTATTTTGCCATCACCTAAGCATCGCAGTTAAGCATTGCCTTTGGGTGCCCCATCTGTGGTTCCAGCTACTCGAGTGTCTTGTAAACAGTTTTCAGTCCTGCCAGCAYCTGATTCCAAGCACTGCTCTGATCACCCTCCACATCAGCTGAGCACAGCATGTCACAGTGAGCACAGCTCCTCACTGCATCCATTTGCTGGGCTCCATCTACACCCCTGGACACGTTTGACCACTTCCACCCCTGCCTGGGGGTCCTTCCTATGTCTGTGTTGAAAGCCCATTTCCATTGCTGCTGTCTCAAAATGAAAATGCCACTAAGGACAGCAGRCAGTGTTCCACCACATGCAGAAGTKGCCACAATTACCYGAGGGACAGCAAWGCACACGACTTACCAGAATTGAGCAGGATGATAGACTTAAGGCACACAAATTCCTCCCCTTGAAGGTTCATCATGCGAAACCGAGCAGCAGTAGCCAGAAGCATGTCAAAGATTTCCACCATGCCCTCGACACACTTCCCTTGGTTCCTGTGTGAATATGATCAGTGGGGAGTTATTCACAGTTTTAACCTGGTGGCAGCTTGAGCTGTTCATCCCCTTGGACCATTATCTTCCAATTTGATTTCATCAGTTCATGAGCAAGCACATGACTTTCCACTCCATATTCATTTGATATATGTGTGATTACAAAAGCATTGTTCTCAGTATCCCACAYGAAATAAACAATTAAGTATCATATTAAAAAAAAAAAATCAGGAACTCATACACACGAAAGCATTACTGTGGTGGAACATTTGCAATTGACTCAACCAAACTTTTATATTAAGGGAAAGATTTGTTTAACACTGTTTTGATTTATTTGTGTGTGTGTGTTCTGCTTCTGTTACATTGCTTCTTTTTTTTTTTTCTTTTGTTTTTCAGTTTAACTAAAATAGTCCCAGTTCTTTACATTTCTCCCTCCCTAACCATCTGTGCTTGTTTCTGCTGGCTGTGCAACTTTTAATGTTCCAGCACAAGTCTCTCAATTTCTAATGTCAATGTAATACATCCTTAAACAATAGGCTTATTCATGAGCTCAAAAAGGACTTAGGAGGCCAAAATCTTGTCTGTATGATTAAAATGATCTTGTCTGATTAAAACTATCAATCTATTCCACAAATCAAGTAACTTTTTTATACTGCAGCATTAAACAAAGCTGAAGTTTGGGAAATCTCAAAGTGTTTGTTAGTAACATCAATTAGCCACCTCATTCTGCTCACTGGTACTAGGCATTCCCACTCATTAATTTTCATAATGCCCACCTAACCTGCAGTTCAAGAATTAATGAAAATTGTCGTTCTTTTTTTGTGAAATTTTAGTTTGTAGTACAAAATGAAGAAAACAAAATGAGAGAAACTCCCTTAAAACAGTCACTAAGTTAAACACTACAGCAATATTTWAAAACATGGGATCTCAAGCAAGTTTTGTGGTCACTATTATAACATCACACATTAGCTGAGTTTTCTGTCAGAAAGACATGATCCAGCCCTGGAAATGGAAGTAGGAGAAAGGAATGTTTAATAAGGATGATGGGCCACTCCTTCTCACTTCAGGTCTCTATGGACTACCAGGCASTTGCATCCTGACCACTCCTGAGAAGTGCTGGATTTGTCCTACTCCTTTCATGTGTACTCAGCTCAGAGATGGATTTCCATTCTGTGGCAGGCACCTGGTCATGAGCTGCAACATTTGGCAATGCAAATTTTATGGGCTTTTCCTTCTTCAAAAAATTTYGATGAAGAAATTGTTGTTTAAACTATTGCAGCATTTTGTGTAAGAGCAGCAACTTTGATAATTTCTAGTATTATGTTCCCAGAGATGATGAGAGCAAGTGCAGTGCAAAATGTAATATCTGAAAAACTGAACTAGATTCAAGTATATTCCTCCTCTGTTTGGACAGCAATAAAATTAACAAAGTTAAGGTAGTGTTTAATAGCATCACTGTCAAATAAAAAACTCAAAATCAAAAAGGAGAATTGCTATTACCTCAAAATATTTTTTTAATGTGCTAACATTTAGATCCTATGGAAGAAAAACAAATATTACTAATTAATTAGTCAGGACAAGTTCTGATATTTCTGATACAATACATTTGCCTAAAACTAGAGAGATTGATTTCCTCTTTCTTGAGTTTAGCTCTGAGGATCAGAATGCTTTAATAGCTTTGCATTGACTTAAATAATGTCCTGATAAAGGTTAGTTTAAGAATTTAGTGTTTTGGGATTTTGTAAAAAGGAAAAGTTTCCATGGATTGTAAGACAAATTACTCATATTTTAAAAACCCCACACCTTTATGTCTGACTGAAATATTTATTTGGTTCCTAGAACCTACAAAATTACAGCAGCCAGCTTTCAAAACATTACACAGTCTGAACAGATTGCAAAATCTCTATGTCTAACGCTACAGAAAAAAAAAAAAAGTTATTTGTAAAATGAGACCATTTAACATGACTTATGGTGTCTCCTGAGACAGGCATTTTGATAGCAAGTGTGAATTATTCCCAACCTCCGACAAAAATAGTTCAATGGACTGCAGTTTATAAAATCAATATTCCAATAATGATTGCCTTGCTGACAAGTAGAACCTCTGGATGAAAGATCCTAGTCCTGCAACACATTCTCCATATGCTTAAATCAACATGCGTGCTTCCTTCCCAACAGAACTCATATGCTAGAGGATTAATAAAAATTTTGTAAATTTAAACGATTCTTAATAGCTACTAATTTCATTTGCTTTGCTATTTGCTGTGTGTGAAATAACAGTCTATTCCATAAGGAAAAAAAAAAAAAAAAGAAAAAAAAAAAGAAGAGTAGCTCTCTATGTAACGTACTTTAGGCGAAGTTAGACACCCAGCTTTTCACATGTGCAAGGAATGATCTAGAAATTTCTGTGTTATTTTCAGAAATAGGAAGCAGACCCAGCTCCACTGACATCAGCATGAGCTGCGGGAGCTAGGTACCTTTGAAAGACAAGGTTCTATTAAAATACTTTCATTATTTATGCTACAAYACTTATTTTCTTTGTCAACCAACARAAACTATCTGAAACTCRAATCTCCAGTTSTCCTGAATTGCCTTCTAACTTCTAACATAAGCTGATAATGCCATCACATCTTCACAGCTATAGYTCAGCTGATAGGAAGGCCTATCTAGTAAAGGCCTAGAAAATTTTCCTGAAGGAAAAATTAAGCAATAGATTTGAAAATGATCTTTATCCTACCATCATACTGTTGTCTTTGTGTACTCTAAGCTTGCCTAAAACGAGACAACAAAAGCTTGTTTACTGTAAAGCACCCCAGTTTATTCTCAGAAGAATCCTTTAAACTTGATTATTGGGAAATGTTTAGGAAAGTTAAACCATTTGAATTAAAGGCTTCAGGTAACAGCATAAAAGTACTATGTGCATTAACTGTCGTAGGTTTAGAGAATCACAGCATCATCCAGGCTGGAAGGCAATTCAGGATAACTTTAGTCCAACCTCCCCCTCAAAGCAGGGTCAGATCACTCAARGCTTTATGCAACACTGGTCTTGAAAATCTCCAAGGATGGAAACCTCTCTCAGTTTAATTRTTTTCATCATCATGCTTTTTTCCTCCCCTGTATCCAGTCAAAACCTCCTCTGCTTCAATTTATTACTCCTGTTTCTCAGCCTCCCGTCAGGCATTTTAATAAAAAGCCTTGATAACCAACTYGCAGACTGTAGGTTATGCAGACTTAAAAGCCCTTTCTCCTCCAGGCGGAACAGATTCACTTCTCCCAGGCACAAGGCGTGGGCTCTGGCCTTGGTGGCTCTCCACTACGTTTACTGAAGTTTATTAATATATTTCCTGTAATAATCAGCACAAAGCTGGATGTGGTTTTCCAGATAATTAGTGCCATATAAAAGCAGGATGATGGCTACCCTCTCTCTAATGCCTACACTACTGCTGAGAGTGGTATCAGTACTTGGGCTGTTCCACTGAATGTAGGARTAAGAACATAGATTTTATTAAAGTCTTGGGGAAAAGCTAGATACCAGGAATGCCTTCTACAGAAGCACAGAAACAAGTGAAAAACAGTGAAGGGTGCTGGGGTGAAGGGTTCAGGGACTCGAGGACCCAATGGATGTTCTCATCAAACTTTTCATTCAAAGGGAAAAGCTAAAGTGACACAGATGCACCCATCAAAATAAAGTCTGACTATTTGTTATCTCTCTGTCCTCTCGTATCGTGGTACTTCATTTGATGAAGAGGGACTGCCAAGAACAGATGGGATGCACAAGGCTAAGAGAGGGAACATCACTTTCACAAATGAACTTGGTAACTTGGTGACAAAGCCTCTATACAAGGCTTGGCACAGGATGTGCTCCTAAGCCTAAAGGTAGATTAGAAATGGGGGAGAGAGCTGCAAGGTCAACAYTCACACCCCCAGTTAGACAGGAGGACATTTACAGCCTTAACTCAAATGCCTGTGTTCTGACCCAGGAGGAGAATACTAAGTGTGTACACAGACTTCCAAACAACAGATGATCTTTATATACATTAATGTATTCTATATAAACYAGTTCTATTRACAGACATTGATAAAAGCTTTCTAYTCCCGTGTAAAGCAATGCACTAAAACAGCTTAAGGAAGTGGGATGTCAARAAAGCTCCATCTGCAAGGATTAAGACAAAATCAAAAACATCTATTGGGATGCCTTAAATACTCAGACAGGCATTAGAGGGCTACTTAAACTACAGAGGATTCCACACTTTCTCAGTGCTGTGCTTTATCAGTCGTTACAAGATGAGGAAATTGTTATCAGGAGAGAAATTTCACTTCAGAGCACCCTGCATTTAACCAGTAATACCAAGGGATCATGGAAAAGGTTAGGGAAAAGTAAGTAGGAAAAAATTAAAATCTGAAAAAGCTAACCCCAAAGCTCTAGAACAATTCAGCAATCTGCAAAGAACAGGAGTCAAAAAGCAAAGCAGAAAGTACCAAGTGTAAAGTAAACCACAGTATCAGATGCAAATCCTGYTGATCAAGAGAAATGCCTACTGTTCTGTCAGTATCCAGGAGGTTAAATAGCATTTTGTTTTGGAAACAAAAYATTTGGAAATGTTCTTTTGATCATGGTAATCAAGCTTGTACCTTCARACAAATCAGCCAGTAAGTGGTAGGTGGGCACGAAGGTGAGAGTTTCAGACAGGGTCAAATTAATTATACACAGGCCTTGTTCTGTAGTTCTGTTGTGCTGTTTTCTGTGTGGTTTTGATGGGTTTTGGTTTGGGGATTTGGGKTYTTTTTAATTGACTTGTTCATAAGCCTTTAGAGGTAGCAACATCTTTTGCTCATCCATTTTTTCCCTGAACACTGATTTTCAATTAACACACCCGGGGGAATTAAATACACTAGAGTCAATGGCTGGTATTACATCCTGCTCCTCCTGGCATGTACTGCTAAGAGCCATTTCTTTCTTATTCAATATTAGCTTAAGAACAAAGATTTGGGTCAATTGCTAGCTAAAATGTATTCAAAATTTATACAACAAGTCCCAGATCTAGAAGTCATCATTGACAAATATTTGCAATAAATATAAAAGAGTACATTTATTGATTGAAAAAAAAAAATCTGGTTTGAAGTGATTTTCACCTAGAGTTAGTCACAGAACACTAGAGTTGCTGACATTGTGTAGATTTTTTTGGAAATCACCTAGTTCAGTGGCCCTGCTCAGGCCTGCATCGTGTTGGGTTTTCAGTATCTCTGAGGATTGAGACTCCCAAACCTCTTGTCCTGTCACTGAGAAGAATCTTCCCCTGCCTTCTTGACTTCCCTCCTCCATCACATATTTACCAGATCTGAGTCTTCTCAATCTCTGCTCATATGGGAGATGTTCCAGTCCATTCTTTGTGGCCCTACACTGGTCTCAGCCCAACATGTTCATGTCTGTCCTTTATGGGGTAGCTCAGAACTGGACACAGTGCTCCAGATGTGCCTCAGCTGTTGGAGCAGTGAGAAGCATCTCCTACCTCTAGTGCTRCTAAAGCTTTTCCTAATGCAGCCTGGGAGGGGAGAAATGTTGGCTCAGAAGGCACCCAGTGGTGCTGAATTCCCAGAAAATTTATGGAGTTTCCCCCACCATTGTGTCCTGGAGGGAATTCTGTATTTATGTGCATGCACAAACTTAGGGAAGTTTCCCCWCTGATAAGTTTTGTTGAGTACATCTTTCTTGTCCTCTTCTTCCTGATTTAAAGCTCCCCTATCAGGTTGCCCAGCCTGTRGAAATCATGCTTGTGCCCCACTTAATGGCATTGATCTCCTCTCTTCCTAAACATCCTTGATCCTCAGAGCAGGTTCCATGATTAAAAAAAGTTGAATCCCTGCCTTTGACACCAGCTGTTGCCCTGCAGGATCTGTCCGTTCTGCCCCAAGCCCTTTCTTCTCAGCTGCCCCATGGGCTGGACCACCTGGGCTCCCAGTGCTTGGCCCTTGCCCTCAGAGCCAGGTAGCCAAAAAAGTGTCTTTCCTGACTGGATGACCAGAGGATCATCCCCCTGGGCAGACAGGGAAGGTGCAGTGCACTGTGCATTTCAACAATGGTCAGTCAGGTCTGAAACATAGTCACAGTTAGCTACTTGACATCTTTAAAAGATTTTTATCTTTGTAAAATATAATGTGAAACAGATCCACAAATATGACAGGTAGGAAAAAAAAATCTCTAAAATGCTGTTATAAWAGTTCTAAGAAAGATGATAATTTTTTGGTCACATTTGAGACATTTAGATTAGAAAATTATTATGAAGACTCTTCATAACTGAGAGAGAAAAGTTTTTTCAGTTTACAGGAGAATGTTTTTCAGTTTAGTTTATATTCAGTATGAATCACCAAAAGGCAAAAAGTATTTAAAAATTCTCTTAATATAAAAAATGCAAAGAAAGGTTGATTTTTTAATTAATGAGCATCACAACAAGGTAACCTAGAACAGCAGCCTGAGCTTACAAGGTCAGTTACTAGATGATCAAGCAATCTATAATTTGTCTAGGGACTGTCTTGAATCTGGCATTATTTCATTTTCRCTGGAAACTTCTTTCTTGTGCCTACAAATCCCCCAGGGACTCTATCAGCTGAAAACTGTGAAGATGTGAAGAACATAATGAGAGTTTTTTCATCATAATGAGTTTTTTTCTTTTTTTAAGRATTCATCACTTTGAGCACTTCCCCAGACTCTGGAAAGATCTTTCTGTTTTTACATATAAATTGAGTTACCGAATTGGGTAGTCTTTGAATTTTGCTCAAAGAGACAATAAAGACTGGTTCACAATGAATAGACATTAATTTGTCATTATTTTAAGTTTTATATTTCCTTCTATTGTATTTTTTTTCATTCTTTGTGGTCTACAGTATAATGTTACCTCTCAAAATTCAACCATAAAGTGAAAGATGAAAGAGAAATATAATTATTTCAAGGGATTTCTTAGTTCTCCACAAGTTAATCCATTCAGCTCTATCAAGTAAGTGGCCTAATGAAAAGATGATTTTTTGAGCTGAGTTTTCTGGATAGAATCTATTGCTGTTAAAGACTTGATGAAAATTAAATATACAATTGCTTTTCAAATCCATTTTGACAGGCAAATTTGAATATACTAGTTGCCTATGGACTTTTGTCCTTTGRAAAAAATCCAAGCATAAGTTCACTAAGAAAGCATTCTGAATCAATCACTTTGTTTCCATTGTGATCACTTTGTGATCACTTTGCTTCCATTTTTCCAATAAATCAATGGTACTTAATGCATCCACAATTACACAGTGCCAAATGAAATGTTGTGCATTTACTCAAGTAACAGACAAGTGTCATGTCCTCAGGTATCTGGCAGATTTTACAAGTTGAAGGACTAGAAAAACACTCAGATTTCATCTTGGTGATCTTCTACRGTATCTAATATTCTGTCTGTCAAAATATCTGCATAAATAATTTAAAATACTCTTTTCAGATAAAAAATTTAGAAAAAGAGACATGAAAGCAGCAAATTATKCAGCTACCCTGATACACAGTGAATGCTGTAAGTCTTTTTGCTATTTTTATTAGTTTCAGTTTTAAGAGATCCACGGCCTCCTGTCATTGCTCAATACAAAAGTWAGTAGAATTCTTCAATTCTTCAATTTATGTAGAGATAATGAAAAATCTTCCTCAAACATTGGAAGAGGAAGTGAGTAAGTTTCCAAATTAAAAGCAACCCTGAAAAACAGACTRGCTTTCTCCATAAAAAGACGGAAAAAACCTGACAGAAACATGGAAATACTGACTACATTGAACTGAAATTTTATAAGTCCCTAGACAGATTTTTTGCTGTGAGATATTTTTTTACAATCATGATAAGAAAATAGCAGCAGGAAATAACATGAAGACAGCCATACTGTCTCATTTCAAAGGTATATTTAGCTGTGGGTTAAGCACACAGGCATTTGGATTTGCAGGTCTCAAGTGACTACCTGTAGTGCTGGGCTGGAAGAGATAATAACTTGTGGATTACCACACGTCTTCTCAACATGCTCATGACTTTATACAACTCCTATCATCTTTACTTTGTTCCCCTTCTTTTAATGAGCATCACAGGCAGAGAAGTCAGTCCATTTAGTYATTCTTTGTAGCAAAGCTCATATCTCTATTTAATTGCCTATGCAACACCTCTGGGTAACTCTTCTGTTCTTTCCATTTACTGTCAAGACAAGGAAATCAGAAAGGCAGTTTTCCATGCACAGGTGACGCACAGAATTAAACAGAGGGATGACAATGATCTGTATTATTTCTATTTCCTCTTGTAAAGATTCTTGAGAGGAAAGAAAGTTGCGGTCTCTTTACTTTTTGACTGCTGGCAAGCAAAAAACTGCTGGTTCTATAAAGCTAATTGCTGGTAACAGTGAGATGGAAAGATCAACTCAGAATGCAGTTTAGAAAGATCAGAATTATTATTCTATTAGTTCACATTTGTCTATGTAAAATTTGGGACTTTTTCAATACTTTTTGGAGATCCATCAAGTGTCCCCCATCTACTTGCTTGTTAATTTCCTAAAGGATTTCAATGTATTCATGGCTTCCTCTTATAAAATGCATGGTGACTTTATCACTATGTGAAATTAATTCACACTTCAGCCARTCATGTCCTTTAGATGGCATCCCATCGGTTTCTTTGCTGTGGTCACCAGGCTTCCTTCCTAAAATGCAGCACTCCATTTCCCATTTTGCTGATACTCATAATGTTTTAAGTGAGATTCAGCAGTCCAGCTATTTATATAAGAGCTCCTTTACAATTATGCTTCAAGCCTTTGAGTAACTTGTTATCAGAATGGTATGTGAATGCAACAAATCCTTTAAAAATATAATAAAATATTGTTTTCTTATTCATGGAGAAACATTAAATTCTCTTCAGAATTATAAACAGCCCACTATCAAGCCTGACAAATTTCAACCCTGGTCTACTGACATTTTTAAAGCCTAGTTTTTTGGGAATCCTCCAGACAGGAAACATCTGGTTTGTCCCACTAGAAACCTAAGCCTTTACTCCCAAATTTGCCTTATACAATATACTAATTTTCAAAACCAGAATATAAAATTTTAATTTATTCTTTGATTTTATTAGGTAGTGTACATTAATTGCAAGCACTGTGAGTGTGCCATTGTACTTCATGATTGAGCCTCTTTTTCTAATCTATAATTATTGTCATTTGAGCTTTTTTAATAGCATCAGTTTTACACTGTAAAAATCTACCAGTTACATGTAACTGGCAGACTGTTAAAATTCCTGATTTTGAACCAAGATTCAAGTGTTTGGGTAATGCATTAACAGAATAAGAAAGGGTGCATTATCTCACAAAACATATTGTCTAATCACAATGCAGACAGGGAACAAAAAAAAAAGAGATAATATGATGATATTCAGGCATACAGAAGACAGAACTCTACACATATTGGCAACTTAATTGTTGTGCAATTATTTTCTTACAGGCAAAGAAAAATTTTAAAAAGGAGCAGAGAATTTATAACTAAGGTCTGCTTTACAGATATTTTCAAGGACTCTTCCAAGTGTGAATTGCTGCAAAGGAAAGTTAACGAAGTWTTTATTTGAAAATGTAACTGGTTGACTCTCACGGAATCAGAAAAGACACTAAAAGATCTTCAGAGACAAGACAAGCATATGTGTAATATGACCCAAGTAGGAGGAGAGAGCTGGGAGATCACATTTGTTCAGAAAGCAAAGCTGAAATCTTATTTTTATGACACTTCAAATAGATAGTAACAAGACAAGACTATTTTTATAAAGGCCAAAAGGTGGGGAAGTTGTATAATAAAATTTGATGTAACCTAAGCTTTACGAACAGATGTATACAAATGTCTACCTATACCAAGGATCCTTGACAGAAAGAATCTGTTAGGATAAGCCTGAATGCTAAAAATGAATAGGATGTTCAAATCAGAGAGGATGCCTGCAACAGAATGATCAGAGGGATCTAGAGATTCACACAAAATGTGGTAAAGGTCCATACTAACAATACCAAATTTTCTTCAAATATAAAAGTATTGGGTGATATAGAAGTGTTGGGTGGAACTCTGARCAACATGGAAGGGGGCTGKAACTAGATGATCTTGAAGGTCCCCTCCAACCCAAACCATTGTATGATTCTRTGAACTTTGGTATAATTGTGGTATTTGCCCAAATACTTGATGCAGKGGAAGGACTYCATTGAGTTAAACAGGATTTGAATCAGTGTTGGTCTCACGCTCTCAAACCCAASAAATATAATTTTTTCCCTATAACATTCTGAAAAGGCAACTTGCCTAAATCAAATTAGCATATCAAAATATTGCTGGTACTAATTAACATGTAAATCAAGAGTTATTTAACTGATTAGSATATCAGTGCTTCTCAGAGTCAAGTAATTTTTTATTTTACTTTCTGCAAATATCCCTACCAAGTAGAGTGAGGCAAGTATATGATGACTTAGAAACATGTTTCTTATTTGAAAATTAGAAGATGTAATAGATCTTCATTTTTATGGTCTTGATTGAAATTCAAAAGACAAAGAGACCTAAAGTAATATGTGATTCCCGTTGCATGCAATTGTTTTCTTTAATCCAACAGTTGGCGTAAAACTGTGGGAATCAACTGCTCAAACTCCATTTTACTCCAAGCATGGGGATTTTAAGTTGAGAAATACCAAAATTTCAAGTGTTTCCCTAGCTTAGAACAGGAGCTAAGAGCAGGAAAGATTATTGTCTGGCTKTCTCTGCTCTTCAATTTTCAGTTTTTTCTCACAACCTGAATTATGTAATGTGGAACAGTGTCTCGGTCTTTGGAAGCTATATTGCAATTTATAGTAGCTTTCAATAAAACACTGTATTTACTTTCCTAGCAGAGTAAATTTTAGCTCTTCTGCTCRCTTAAAATTATTTTTAAACTGTTAGGTTTTTTTTGTGAAGACATTTAGGAAAGCAGATATTTTCTGTACATAAAATAGAGTTTATTTGATACTTAYCTAGTTTCACAGATCACAAATCATATGATTACACAAGTATAGGGTTTTTCCTAAGGCAATAACTATTTCTYTATTACTATAATATAGTAATAGAGAAATATTTATAATATAGTAATATATTATAATACTATATTACTWTATAATATTATAATGCAGTAATATTATATTTTATCCTGGTAGGTATTATAATTTGTATTTTACTAAAATGCTAAAAGTAAATCCTGGGGTGGGGTTTGCAAATAGAGGACAGGGAATCAAAGAATCAACACTGCACAAATGCAACCATGAAAACTCAGTACCCCACAGTCAACAGAGCAAGCTGATCTCTTAGCTGCCTCCCTGCATTCTCCATCTCAGCTCAGTACTTCTGCCACTTCCAGTCTAACCAAGGTGCCAAACTCTGCTCTGAGGTGAACAGTGTGCACACAGCAGCTCTATCCTATTTTTCTTTCTCAGAAATATTTAGCATATTAGCAAGGCTGCCTTAAAAATAGGCTTAGGGAGGGAAGCAGGTGTGTGTTTGACATATTTGTCTCCAGTTTTCATGGGGGAAAAAAAAACCCCAACAAATTTAATACATTCTCTACAAATAAATAAGATCAATATTGAGACCCTATTTGGATTTTCTTCCAAAATTTGGGCTGGCTGCTTGGATAAATTCATTCTAAGAAAAACTACGCAGATTTTAAGTAAACAAAAATAACTATCTGAATTAAAATGAATCGTTTTTAATTTAAATTAGTTCTGCAACAAACAGTACAAATCATAAGAGGAATTTACTGCTGCCTTTGAAAGAAAGTACTGCAAGCAGCAGATTAATTTCAGATGTGTTACTTGTCTAATAAATGACCAGTATCAYATTCTAGAGCATTTCTAGGATTTTAGAGTTCCTTTTCAGTCTCACCTYCTATAAGCCTGCTGGTAAAATTGTAGCATCAGTAAGATGATATAATGAGCTAAAAATTAATCTGATTATAGCAGAAACAAATTAAATACTTCACAGCAACATGCAGACTGACCTGTCCAGTAACAGGTTAGGTGCAAACAAAAGCTTTCCTGGGTGTTCCATGGAGCGCCAGACTAAGCCGATCATCAGTATCTCTAACCAGGCACATTCCAGTAGATGGACCTGATCATGGAGTGTTAAATCCACAAATCCTGAAAGAATAAATAGGAGACAGTAAAAACACTCCATTTTTGTAAGTGGAACAGCATCATTCAGAGAATTAGGTTAAAAAGTGTAATAGAGCTGGATAACCAAAAMGAGCAATAAAACAGACATTTGTTCTCTTTGTATTTTGGGCTGAGATTTGTCCATTGTTGTTCCATGCTAAAGATCAATCAGAGCTTTCTAGCCTCCTCTTTTTGTGCTGGCTGTACTCTTCCCAAAAAGCATGGCAAGAGCCTGGACAGCATCTCCATCCCACACCTGTTGCCAGAGGCCTGGGATGCCCAGTGCACGCTGCAGAAAGGGGAATCTGTCTGCCCCAGCACCACACTGCCTGGGACATGGTGGAGRCAAAATGGAAAAATGTGTCCTATAAAATGAAATGACAGCTCTAACCAGCTAACCTCAGAGCAATTCTCTGGGTAGAACGCTGTTTTACAGACTTATGGATAACTCACCATGCTCCAAGTCCAGTACCAACAGAGCATTTCAAATAAAACAGGGAGCAAATGCTTACCATTGCACAGTCAGAATTCACGGATGAAACACCTRTTTATGTTCCTACTGGACTATAGAACTTGGAGGAGGGAGGTGAGCTCTCTTACTTTGTATTTAAACACTAGAGACAATGAATGCAAAATAAGAGATGGCTTATAACAATACCACAAAAAATGAAAAAGAATAATGATGAAGATATGAAGCATAATCACAGTGGTCYTTCCTGTGTTCACTTCATGCAAGAGATTGAATTATTCTGCTTTGAATTCTCACTTTTCATGAATGCTATTTTCAATCCAAAAATAAAACCAAAGGGGAGATTGCATAATACAATTTATTAGTTCTTGGATAAATTATTCCTTGACATTAGAATGGACTCCCTAAACTAAAATATGCAGAAGTTGACTTAAAACAGATCTAATTTATCTTTTATTCAGTGTTACAAGTGAAACATATTATTGAACCTTGCCACATATTTTTTTGTAATTGTAATGATTTCTACTAGTTCAGAATACAGGTTACGTGGTAAATTACCTTACCAGCCCTACAACAGCAGGGATTTCCCTTCTGTACTGTTTCCTCTCTAAAGGTATATACTGAGTCATACCTGACATACACTCAAGTATTATTTTGAGAAAGAGGAAGAAAAAAATTTTAAAGTTAAATGTTCTGCTAGCAAACATATTTTTAAATAACAAAGAAGTAGAGAAGAAACAAAACACAGCTCACAGTAACTTAGAAAATATTGTTACATTTGGTCAACAGTTGTTGATATAATTCTTTTTAATGAAAATATCTGAGTTAATCAATCTATTGGTARGAAATCATCCCAAAAAAGGAAACAGCTTTGACACATCTGAAATAAAACCCACCTCTCAATCATTAGAAGAGAATTTAGGCAGTTGCAATACCTGCTGTTTTTATGAAAGTGGTAACAATAGAGAAAAGAAATTATTGTCTTTTCCTGTATTTTTCCTTTATTAACAAGTACAAAAAATTATTTTCAGACTTCAAAGACTGATGGAATGGCATTTGCCTGAGTCACCAAGCAGCCTGAACAATAGAGCTGAAACTTWAAAGAGCAACATTCTTAACTACAAAGCATGGGTTACAGCACTCAAGAACAAAATTGGCAGAAAGAAAACGTCTGTATATGGAGAACAAATAATAAACACCAGATTTACTATTAAGTATTGCCTTAAAATGACAATACATAATAATTGCCTTGATGGCTTTTKAGGTGACATTKTTAATTTATTACCTTGCTGTTGATAAAACTAGCTAGTTAGTKTAGCTGGTAAAACTATATGTTCTGCCCAGAGAAGYTGTGGATCCCCATCCCTGGAAGTGTTCCAGGYCMGGCTGGATGGGATTTTGGACAACCTGATCTMGTGGAAGGTGTCASTGCCCAYGGCAAGGAGGTTGGAAATAGGGGATCTCTAAGGTCCCTTCCAAATCAAACTGTGATTCTATAAAGTAATCGATTTGATGAAACAAAGTTCTATCATATATTTGATACTGTAAAAGCATGCAACACATTAAGTGAATGAAAATATTTTATATTTCATATTTCAGTATGGCAAAAGGGTAATGAACTGAAGTATTTCTAACAGGACATACAATGGAAAAATTTTAATGATGATGTGGAAAAACAGAGTGKTTTTTATTCAGATGTCCTTTTGGCACATGGGAAATAATGCAAAAGCAGGCTGATAATGTAAGAAATGTAAATCACTCACTAGCTTCATSATGAATAAGTTTAAACCCAAGAACATTCAGCATTTTTACAAGATGAAGCTCTGATATAAATACACAGCATCAGTTGTGAAGGGGACTTATAAATGGTGGAGAAAAATCAGCCGAGTTTGAGCTACAACTAATGAAGACAATGAACTTTTTAAAAAGCCAGGAGAACACTGAGAGCATAAGAAAGTTGAATTATCTCAGTGTTAGCTGAATCTGATAAAYGTCCTGCAAGTGGGATGAGAAGTTGGACAGAAGAGTAGAAAAAGGTCAAAATGAATCAAGAGTTGAAAAATATGCCCTCTGGTGAGGAATTCAGTCACTCTGTGAAGTTTAATAAACTAGAGGAGTTAAAAGACTGCAATGGGTAAATATCTAAAGGGAAAGAGAATAGCATTACGAAAGGTAATGGCATAACCCAGAGCTGGAAGCGAAACCTGCACCAAGTACGACCTCAAATGAGGGACCATTGTTAACAACAATAGTAGTTATTATCTAAGCAATATATTTAATTTCCTTGAATTTGCTCTCATTTGAAATATTAATCAAGATTTAATGATTTTTTAAGACATACTCTTGTTCAAGCAAGTTAATTCAGAACAATGTTACAGAAGGTTAAATTGAATTATGAATCAATCATTAGTCACTTCATCATTTAGAGCATGCTGCACTTTAGTGCTGTTGAAATTATGTGTAGATRTGCAGATAATTCTCGAATTTCAGTGTTCTTTTAATGCTGGAAAGTTTTAAAAATTATTCTAAAAGTATTTTTTCATTTTAAATTTTTGATTACTATGCTTTAAGGAAGAAGAAAACATTCACTTCACTGCTGAAAAATCAATTAATTGMAGTTAATTAACTGCAATTGCAGTAATTTACTGCTATTTCAGTTAATTTACTGTAATAATTAACTCCCTATACCAGACTGACCAGTTTCCTGATCTTATATCAAAATTCTTATGTAGCCAGAGCACACAAGGCCTAGATTGCCACTGGTCCTTTCATCTATTATACTTGACAGGAGAGAGACACAGAGTAAAAGCCATGGTTAGACCATCCTTTCTCTTTCAAATTAACAGTATTTCCAAGGGACTGCCAACAAAGAACACAACAATTGTTCCACAAACTCTTGTATGATTACAGAAATTTGAATTTCTGAAAAGCAAGGATGGTCTTCAGAGTACTCAGCTAGGACTAGGTGGCAAATAAACTTATGWGTAAAACACAAAACTGTAATGTTCAAACTAAACTGATTTTCATTTATAATACAAAGCAGCACTATGTACTGCATCAGTGACAATACGACACAAATCTCTCAGACAACAAGACACTCCAAAGCAGGAGTGGGTCCATGGGGCAAAAGCTATTAAAAGCCCTATTTTAGCAAGCAGGACATTAGATTTGGGAACCAAAAACTGTATGATCCCACCATCCTAAAAGAAATGAAGGCACTGACTATTTACAAAACAAATGAGCAAATCTTTTTGTAACCTGGGASTTTGGGCAAGGMAAGGACTACTGGAAATAGCATTCAGTAAAACACACACCTTTGAGAAAAGTGGTTTATGCACTAAGTTGTTTTATTGCAGTAAGGAACAACATAAAGCTCAGATGATTTTCATTTATTGCTACTGTAACATACAYTGTGAACCTTTCAGTTCTCTAAATAAACACTACCAACATATGTATATGTAGATAGGTGTGCCAAATTTTACCAATCATTTTGATACTAATAAATTCACCATTTGCCTTGGTGAATTTTGACCAAATAAGTAGCTGCCTGTTTTATGAGAAACAATTTCCAYAGCAATTGCCATTCTCTGAGACCCAACATCCAGTGTCATTGCAAATTTAATTCCTCAGCAGTAAATCCTCCACTGGGTACTTACTAACATTAGTAGATCATTATCATAATTTTGCAGTTTCTACTAATACTTATAGGACACAACTACAGGGTGCCCAGACTGCTCAAAATCAGATATATAAAGGTGAAAACAAATGGTGAGAAATTCCTTTTACATTTTATTCAACTCTAATCCAACCTGTATATTTACACTGTATCTCTGAACTATCATGATTGGTCCCTAAAATATGAATGTCAACCAATTTTTGCAAGAAAATAAACATTRTTGTGTCATAAAGAATGACTCTGTCTCCAGATGCTTTGAAGGAAAGTAAAGTAAAAGCAATAAATAGTTTTAAAAGTAAAGTAAAAGTAAAGCTGCAGCTATCAAAGAATCCCATTTACAACAGCAATTGGTACCAGATGTTTATGGCAAAACATACAGCAGGAGGAACATGACCTTCCACAGGAAGTTTCCTCATGTTCCAGAGGTGTGCAGCTCAGACTTGCAGAGCTGAAAACTCTATTTGTGCCTAAAGTCCCTTAACATTTTCCCCTCCAAGTTTCTTCAGCTGCTTTCTGAGCCAATTTAGGCATTTAATGTACTTCAGATATGTTTTATACACTCTGAAGCAGTACTCTCCAGTAAGAAGTTTCACACTCTCAATTAATGTTAGGTAAACAATCTCCTGCTGTTCTGAAAAAAAATCCAAAACATCTCTCTCTGACTTTCATCTAATTATTTCATCTAATACATCTAATTATTTTATTGGAAGATTCCATCATTCCACTTCTCTTTTCCAAACATTTTTAGTATATTCAGTCACTCCTGAGATGAAAGTTATCCTGTTCGCCTTTGAAACAATACTATACTTCATGCAGCATCTTCCAGTTGAACCATAGTCTTTTACAGTGAGATTGGGACCGTAYAGTTTTTCAGTCTGCCTTTATCTTAATCACAATATTCAACTTAATAACATCCATAATTTTTGTCTCTATTATTCACACTCTTTTTTCCAGCAAATTTATGAACATGTTGAATAATAAAGTCTTAAATATCCTTCCAGCTTGTCTGCTGTCTTGAACCTAGTAACAACAGAAATTTTTATAATACCTCCTATGGCAAAAAAATGGATGTTAAACTACACCAAAAAGTTGCAGGAAATCAGAACACTCTTATGTTTTGTGTCTTACATTTGTACACTTTTTTTTCTATCTTAATGCAGTGTTTTGAACAACAACCACTGAAAGGCAACAAGCCCTGAAAAAGGCTGTTGTTTACAATTCAGTACAGTATCTCAGTCATGCGACAGTCATGTAATAGACCACATTTGGAACAGAACGCTAATTAGGTTGGCAAAGACAGCAGGAAAGTAGTRGCTGGTGCTGCAACCTAATTGCTAGCAACAATCCAATAAAGCAACAAAATAAAGAGGGATTTGTATAGAGAAAAATATCTAAGATGAAAGGCAAAGAGCAAAATAATTCCTATGGCAAATTCTGTTCTCAAAAACACAGCCATAGAGAGGAAAAACATCTGTTCCTCCTAACCTAAAGCACATTGAAGGACCAATACCTCAGTCACCACTATTTGATCAAGTGGTGAAAAACGTGCCTGTTTCAATGCCACGAGCCTGGTACCCAACCTCTCCATTTTAAACAGAGTGGTGAGATCTCATCTATGCATTCATCTGGGACATAAGATAACATTCTGTTCTGAAATTGCATGGATCACTCAGCCTCTTTGACCTTTAAGGCTGAGCCCTGAAACCTCTTAGTTAAGAGGTGGCTGAAACCCACACCTTGACTATAGCCTTGTCTGTACACAACAACAGAAGAGCAAAACAGATTCCAAGGCCGAGTGAATCAGGGGACCACAAACACTGTTTTCCTTGAGCCTCACACAGCTATTTCTATAATGCTTATTCCTAATTCTTTCCACAGATCTTCAGACCAAAATTATAAGACTCTTTTATTAAGTTCTCCCTCCTAAGGGCACTTACAGTATGACATGGACATATTGGTTTAATTGTTTACACAACACCAGTGTTTTAAATCAACTTATTTTGAAGTCTGAAGATCAAAGATCTCTAAACCTCAATATTTTCAATCCAAATATTTTGCTAGAAGRGTAGTCTTGTTACTCCATTTTTCTTTAAAAGGACATTGCTTTTGTTTCTGTAAGTGCGGTCAGAAAAAAATTAACTACAATTTACTGAGCTCCTGGGAGGAAATCAGAAAGGCAAACATAAAGCAAGTGGCATAGTTGTGATAGCCTCTAACTATTTTGTCTGCTCTTTCACAATTCTCTATTTTTGCTGCCTGGATAATTATAATATAGCTGAACACCAATCCAAACTTACTGTCTCGTATGACTGTAAACAGTCAGAAATTAAATTTCTTGAGATCAGGGAGAACAGCATCTGCTCTTAATTACTGTTAATTCCTTTTTTCAATTGTACTTCACATTTTGCCATTTTCAGCTCTAATGATTTTAAACCTTTTTCTGAAAAATAACAATCACAATTTACAGGCACAAACTTGATATGGGTTAGGAATGTTTGGGGTTTTGGGCAAAACTCTAAAAGTCAGAAGGATGATGAGGCCCTACTTTCACAATCTGTATTCATTCTAAAAGTCAGGATCAAGCAAACTTTTTGCTTTTCACCTCTAGAGGATGTTTYCTTCCTCCCCGAGCTGGCTTAAGGAAACCTGCCTTACAATTTGGCAGGTAGACCATCCCAGCCAAACTCCCTACTTGACACTATCCCCAGAGCAGGGTGCTGCAGAGATGWCACATTTGTCACTTTTATTTCAGATCCCATTTMTAGGAGCTGGTCTRTTCTTCCTCCATTTAAAAGCTGAAGAATGATTCTAAAATGCTTACACACAGGGGTTTTTTAGCAACTGTTTTACTTTGTTAACCAMAGATTATTCCAGAAAGTGCATTAGCAGTACCATTTAACACAAATACATTGAGGCCTTCCATCAGGGAACATAATAAAAGTAATTGGCACTCACATAGCACTTTATGTTTTCAAAGGGCAGTAAAACCATTAAGTATTATTAAACGTATTTTATAGATAGAACACAGAGAGGTTAAGTGCCTCATCCAGGAGGAGGCAGGATTAGGACAGAGGTGTCTCAGAAATCTCTGTCATCCTTTAAACCACAAAAATCTTTGCGTTGAAGACTCCTTCAGCCCAAGTGAAAGTTCTGTTTCTCACAAATCAGTAAAGGTTAAAAAATTYAGACTGAAATATTCTCATAGAGAAAAAGGATAAAGAGCTTTATGAAGTTAGATTTGGGGAGGAAGTTGTTTAGAATGTGAGCAGAAGAGCTGAATGCAGGGAAGCACATAAGCATTAACTTTAATTGGTCTCACTAACCTCGGCAAGGTAACTACCTTARTCCTAAGTTCTCCTCATCCTCTTAACAAGCAGTTTGTAAAGTTATTAAAATAAGAAAAAAAATCTTGCTAATAATAATTACAATTATCTTCTACAGTAGTTGTTATAAGTGAAGGCTACCTGCCAGTTTGCAAGTGAAAATTTATCATASTTCTGTTGCAAAGCAAGAGGGGAGATGTGCATATATTGCCTGTATAGAAAACAAGCTCAACTAATCAATAAAAAGTGATGTCAGTTATTACATGGAAAATTCTTGCAGCACTATGTGACAGTTATTTAAAGCATGTTAATGATAATTMCTTCGTGGACTGTAATCCAGATGTCTGAGACTCAGGGTACACTTTKACAGCACTGGGATGTTACTTTATGGTTCTTTTACCACTGAGAGCAGYGCCATTTCTCAGGAAATTCAGGMTTGCAAAYAAAAGCCACAGAACACTGTTTGCATATTGAGAATGGAACAACAGCAGCTGTTCCYTGTGATTTTGAGTGTAGGGACAGCCCATCAGCTGCATGTGAAGGGTTTTCTTTGAAGGTTTCCTTGAATTTTYCCCTGGATAGGTGAAGAAAGATACTACATGAAATTTATTAGCTGCTGACTMAAATAGATGGTATGAGGTAATACATCTTTTATTTATTGTCTCTGCAACAGTCAATTACATTATATTAAACTTATACCAGTTCTCGGGCCAGTTGCAAGTAGTTTKGAGAGTTTTTTGGGGATTTGTCATTTTTGTAAGAGGTCACAGCTACGCAAAATGTTTTCCATCAAAAGCAGATGCAGCTAAAGTAATTTCTGGGGCTGGTTATGCATTCTTAACTGACTTTTATGAACTCAAAAGACAGACTCATAAATACAAGCTGTCCTCTCTACTTCATTTTTTCCCCTTCTCCCCTTCCCCGCCCAACTAGGGCTGCCACACTGCTGGTCTCTTCTGCTGGTTAAAGTGTTCAGACAATTGATGAAATAACCTGTCAAGAAAGAGGAGAATGAAAGCAACCGCTGGGCGCTTGGGAAGCATCAGCCACCTCAGATAGTTTACACTTSGTGTAAATCTGCCCTAAGACTTGAGGTCACATCCACCACAACTTGGGTTTTTTTGACTGTTAGTTGCATCCAAGACAGTATGAGGTTTTCAGCATTTGTTTGACCTCCTTACTAAAGTACCAGGCTTTGCTCCAATCCCAGCCTAAACCAAATGTAAGTGATGGTTTTGTGGCTGTCAAAAAAAATCATTCGAGGCAAAAGGTCTCATTAAGCAATCATTCTTTGAGCAATCTCTTTAAGCAATCACAGTTTTTAAGCAAACATATAATCACTGGAGGGGGTAAAAGGAGGCAGACTGAGGTAGACTCTGTCAGAGATTTTAAATGACCCCAGCACGCCCCTGCAAAGTTTCAAATGGTTATTTCAATACACAATGACTGGGGGAGAATTTTCAAAACAAAGATCAAAGACTTCCCAGATGTTTTCCTCTTTGCAGAGTGCACCTATGTGCTTTTACTGTATCCTCTTACTAATTTTATAAGTACTGCAGTTGGCAAGGACACTTTGGATGGGGCAGTGCCCTAACAGTGCCAGCGAGAGCAGTGGGCCCGGGGTGGCTCACATGGAGCCCTGCCTGCAGCTGGCTTGGGCAGCATCACATTCCTGCCCTCACTGTGGCACCAGGAGACAGACCTCGCCAGAAAAAGAGGCTCTGGAAAAGCTCAGAGTGGATAAAGGCAATGCACATCTCTCTCATGGTGTAATGGTCRTAGCGGGGACAGGATGGGGATGGCAAAGTGAACAACACCAGGTTACAGGRAGCTGGGATGCTACTGCACCACAGGCAGCTCATTTCTACTGCTCTCCACCTCAGTTTTTCCACAAATGTTAGGCTGCAAATATATCTTAATTGTTACATTTTTTATCCTTTTTTTCCTTTAATTATAAGAGCTATATGAAAGACTTAAAGGTCATAATAACACAATAAAGAAAATTTWWAAAAAGAGATAAAATTAGATTTGCAAGAGAACACAATCAGTGGCCAGCTTCAGCCACTCTTCTAAACTAAAATTTGTTATTTAAGTTGAAATTAAGGACTAACCCTATTCTTTCTGGCAGTCCCTAAAATCCTGGKTTTATATWTTCATTTTTTATTTTTATTTCCAATAATTATGTTTAGTTCTTTAAGAATTAAAGTTTCACCATTTCAATTTATACCTTCACCCATATCTGGAAGTTTTAGAAGTTTTTCRGAAGTCACTTTTTTAATTTAATGCTTTTTTGGACTGCAAAAACTTCTACATGAGTAAATTGAGAGGGCTATGCTCTCCTTCATTCATAAAATYCAGTGGACAAGGCACTAAGCTTTTTCCTCCACAGTCTCACCCACTACTGTGCTCACCACTAAACCAATTAGAATTCATTGCACCAGCATCTGGAATTAGCAGAAAAGAAAATTATTTTGCAATGCAAGTAAAAGAGGGAAAAACTSACAAGTTTGTAGTGAACTAGAAGATTAAAACTTCTTCAAGTCTACAAATAGAAGTTGCTCAGAACATAATGTGCTGTACCTAAGAAATGAGGCATAACTTCAGAGTTCATGGTCTGGTCATTCTTTATAGTCACTAGGATATAAAACTAGCTTGACTAATGCACCTGCATCCATTTTATTCCTTCAGCTTGTTCACTTTTGAAGAAGTGTTATTTCTGTCTATTGCGCTTGTTATGTGAGTAACAGGAGCTATATATATATTTATATGTGTACTTTAGCATTCATTGAATTGCCTGGTACCTACATCAAAACAGAAACACAAGAACACATAAATGAGGCTCGAATGTTTCTTTTTGCTCCTATTCCTCTCACCCCTACATGACTGATTTTGAACAGAACCCAATCTCTGGAAGATTATCCAAGAAACTGTAAGGATACATCAAAGAGAAGAAAGACAGMAAAATTAATTGCAGCAATTTCCTTTAACCACTACAACAAGAAGACTATTTTAGCAGCTGTGTGGGAGTGTCATCATAAGMCAGAGCAAAGGAATACTTTACAGGGAAGCAAGACACTGGAATGCAGCTGGCAATTCTTACTAGTTTTCTTGTCCAGGGAGACCTAGCAAATTATCAAGCAGCATGTTTCCACAAAACACATCATTGCTTAAGCCCCTTTTATTGCACTCTCCATCAATGGGTAAAGGTAACAAACCCAGAAAACTCACACATTTAATGGAGCAGGCTCAGGTGTGCACACAAAGCACAGGTGCTGCACTTGGAGAACTGTGACCTTGACTCAACTCCTGYACTGCCTGCTGAGACACATACTGGGGCCAGACCCAGGGGGTGAGGCTGGAAGCGCCCTGACAGAGCATTTTACAYTGGAAAGTGACAGGGTGACAAGTTTAAAAAGCTCTGGGTAACATGTCAGATTTCACAAAATGAAAATAAAGAAAAAGAGGCTGGTTTCTGTCTGGAAACACATTTTCCCAATCAGCTACCTCATTTTAGTTTTCAGCACTCTACCAGGCACTGATTCCTACTCAGTATTGAAAAAGSTACCTAAACTTCTAGGAACTATAAGACCCTTTCTCTCAAAATTGTCCTTTTTGAAAATTTTATACAGGTGCCTGAAATATTTGAAATTTTATTGAAGTCTACTATTTCATATTGAAAAAAAAAAATCATTCCACCCCAAAAGATTGATATCTAGCAGAAAGTCTCAAAAAATTCATTTTGTATTAAGTGAGAATGTTTATTTTTTACTGTTTGTTTCTGCCATGAAACAAAGAAACTAATTATTTATACAACTCTGATGGAGACATCTGGAAAAGYTTTGGAACAGTGTCCAAGCTCATCCAAAATGACCGGACCTATAAACTCCATTCATCATCTTTTGACAGGACTGAAAAACTGCATGGAATCCCACTGCATTAAAAAAAAAAAAATCACTGCAATATCTTCTAATAACCACAATAGCAGAAATTAAAGATTAGGAAAAAAAATGTGTAACTTAAAATTCAGAAATCTTTGCCTGGAATTATAATCTGATATTTTTTTTCTAACTTGGAAAAAAGTAGTCATTTTCATCTTTCTTATTTCAGAGACAYTTTGGTTTATTTTGTTTTTCTTTTTTCTTTCACCTGCATATGAAATGCTAATTTGACAAACTCTTTATGGATGAGAATAAAACTTTGTCTTGAATCAAGAAATAGAGTCACTTCACACAATTCAGGAACAGTCTAGGAGATTGTTTTATGAATAGCATCACCATACTGATTCTCAAAGCACAGTCTGGATCACATCCAGAAGACTTTTACAGGCTGAAGACTCCTATCCTSAGAGGCAGAAGAACTGTGCTTGGTGTAGGAGCCCCGAGGCAGCAAATATCACCTGATTGTTACCCAAATCATRCTGCCCACTTTTGATGACATCCAGAAGGTTATGGGTTCTTGTTTTATACTTATATATATATGTTTCTGTTCTCCCMTGGCTACCCTGCTGCCACCAGGAGAGTTATCAAGATGAGGTGAAATCAGGCAGTACCTTCAYGTGGGCACACGGAATTGATGCTGCACTACGATGGTAAAAGACAAACTTGCAAAGAACCCAACAAGGGACAGAAAATATGATGCAGCAATGTGGTGAAAACTTGTCAACACAACACAGCACTCTAACTTTCATTATCCTAAATATAATAATTAATGATCTGACAGGCCAAGAAAGCAATGAGGCAGCAAAATATGAAGATGACAGAAAATAATTTGACTTAATCAGAACAAATAAAACAGGAATTTGAGAGATACTCAGAGAAGTGAGTCACCCCCTAACTGTTTGTGCTACATCTGCAATCAACATAAAGTTTAAGCATTTTCAGGCTTAACTGAGGAAGAGATATGAACTTGGAAATTAAAAAAAAGAGCAAAGATCTTTAATATTATTGTCTTACACACACACACAAAGATAATTCTGAGTGTAAAATAAAGCATCTACAAACACATCTAAATATAGTCCTACCCCAATTAAAGTATTAGGAAGCTGCTCAGAGACACAGAGGGTCCAAGATTATTAAGAAGGGGAAAAGAGCTCATCAACATTATGTTGAACTACTTCAGAYATCTCATTAGTGAATAATTTCAGTCTTCCACTTACATGAAATCAGCCCTTACAAGTTACTCCACATTATTTGTAAATAAAATAACTCATGGAAAGCTGGTAACAGTTATTCACTGTCAGCTGAAGAAAAGCAGATCTGGATTCATCAGACTGCAGTGATGGATTTTTACCAAAACCTCTCAGAAGCCCTATTACTGATAAATAAGGTAGAAAAAGCCTCAYCTGGAGTCTAAAGAGAAGAGCACTCTGATCCCACTGTCTGCTGAAATAAGGCAGTAAATGAAATCTATTTGTGTWGCCTGGCACTGTCTCATTCAAATGTTCGAACATGTGTCAGTTTGAACACTTGATTAGAAGTGTTCCCTTAAAAAAAMCCCAAACCAAACAACTAAAMCRACCCAAAAAAAACAACCGACTCCCCYCCAAAAATAAACAAAACCCAAAAAACAAACAAGAAACAGAACAAATAAACATTAGAATACTTACAGCATGTAAAAATTCTGCAAAATATAAGTCTTTTTTTGAAAAGAAAGGCATACTGGCAAGGCATAAAGCAGGAGCATAATGAGCATTGTAAGAAAAAAATATAGCAGATTTAATTCATATTTATGCCTGTAGGCTAAGAATTTTCAGACTGGGAGATGTAGGGGGGGTGTTTATATCCACAACAGCGATATTTAGCRTGCTTCATATCTTTCTCATGCAGCAGATAAAGTCCTGAGACACCAGTTTAGGGATGGATTCACCATGGCTCATTGTAAAGAGAGTATTGTACATGACTGACACAAGGAGGCATTGGCACACTCAGCACTGCCCTGTGGTAAAGCAGCATTCTTCCCAAAAGTATAAAGGAATGTAACCCTACGTGTTTACTGGAGGAAAAAAGTGTGTTTGGTATTCATACTGGAGTCAATGATCCTCCATAACTGTGTTTATATGAATACCAAGTTGGGAAAACAATGAAGTCACAAGTTGATAAATGTGCCGGATTTTCACRGGCAGCTCTTCTGTGTTAGCTGAGAACCTCTCTGTGTATACTGGTTTTAAAATGTGTGAGATGTTAACCAATTAATAGCAGTGTTTAATCCYACCATCACCAAATAAAGTATACTAGAGCTTTCCTTTTCCACAGACATTGCAAAATGCCMCCCTGCAGAAGACTAAGAGTCAACTGCTGATTCCAAAGGGCTGCCACATGCTTCTGTCACTTCAGGTCACTATTTACTAGCTGTACAGTGCAAACTTGGCCCAAAGAACTTCCAGAAGAATTTACTGCCTTCCTGGAAGAGAAAGACAGAAGAACAGCTTTCAAAAATTAGAATTGGCAACCAACCACACAGTCTTTGCCTCCTGGGAAGTAAAGTATCTTGTACCCCAGGGATGGAAGCCAACTGAAGACCCTCTATGAACAAGATGCATCTTAAGTTAGGGGGTGCTACCTCCTACCTATGAGCCTCCAAACCCTCAGAACTATGGAATAACATCACAGAATATGTTACAGATTAAGMAGGAACATGCAAAGTAGGAGCCAAATATCTACTTAAGCGGACAGGATAAAGGCTGTAAATGGTGCCAGGAACTAGCAGATTCTTGCCCTTTGTACAGGAGAGACTGGAAAAGACCTCTCTGCAGAAGTAGAAATAAAGAGAAATTAAATTAGAAAAAGGCTTGCTGCATAGCTGTATGTTATTATTGGCAATATAGATACATGAATATTTCTTCCTAGCACCATCACATTAACRTTGCCTATTCACTCCTGGTAKGCTGTCACCCCACATTTCAATTGTCTCAACTATTTTGCCRTGAACTGAACTGGRGAACTCAAACWAGTTATTGACAAACCAAAACACACACCCARAAGATTCATTTTTAGCCCAGATCCSTATAYTTGCATAGCCACCCCAACACAGGGAGAAGCAGAAAGRTAGGAACCGTTCTAGCCAGCACTGGAACTGGAATAAACACTTGTGAAATTACAATCTCACAGARTACCTTTTACAAATGCATGTGATACTCGTAAGAAATATAACCTTTGTAACAATCAAAGAAGCTTTCTGAAATAGGTCAGACAGGCAATACTAATATCAGAGTTTATATTATATGGCAATATTGCAATTTTAACTCTATTCCAGTCTCTTTTAACTCTATCATTGTTTTTAATACAATGAACACACCAGTCAGGGACTTTTCAGAGTTTTAGCAAACACCTGGCTCCCATGACAGCAGCCTGTATAGCCACTTCTCTATCTGCAGCCGTGTTTTCTGAGGGACAGCAGCTGTTGCAGAAGATGCTTCATCAGACTATTGACAAGAATTAATATTACCTAGGAACATTTTAATTAGCCCTACTTTACCACTTTCCCTATCTTTGTCAATTAAAATGAAATTAGATTTYTTGAAATTCAGTTTTCCAATTCAACTTAAACACTCCAGAAGATAATTTCACAGGGAACACAACACTTTAAGCCTATAAACAAGATTTTTGAATGGTACTTTTCTCCTCATCTGTATATTAACCTTGATTCTGGGACTTAAGAGGTCCACCTGGATTTAGTTCCAAACCAAAGATCTCAAGCTGCAGAGGCAAAAATCACTGAAAATTCTGAAGACATGCATTTTATTTTTCTGAGATAGTCTGCTCACAAGGAGAATCACTGGGTACCTCTGACAGCCTGAGTAATGCCTCTCCCTGGTGGGCAAAGGGAACTGGGCACTGAATCAAAACCAAGCTCTTGATTCCTCTCTTCTCTTTCCAGGGCTCCTCAAGAGGCTTAAGAACCTTTAGTCTGGACACAGAGTCTAAGTACAGTGATAAATATTTCATCTCTGTCTCCCTGCTCAGGACTGTGGCAGACAGCAACATCTCTTACAAGGAACAGAACTTTACATAAGGAAGAGAAAGCAATGGTTCCTTATGGACCCTCTTTGCTGAGAACAAACTCCTGGAGGAACAARACAATTGCAGATTTCTCATCTCCCATTCCACTGCGGGATATTCTTTAACTTCCTTTCACTACTTTAAATTCACAGCAGTCCATAACTAGCACRCAGACAAAACAACATACTCTTTAYACACATAGTTCACTTCCTGGAGAGATAACTGGAGAAAACAAATGAGCTGCGTAACAGATGTGTCGTATAAAGCACCACCGCAGCAATACAGACAGGGCAAAAGCCCATCCAGAAGTCGCCTGCAATAAATCTTTCCTAATTATTTTGATGCAACTTAAAAACTCCTATATATCTAACATGAGATTGCAGTGAGTGACTCACTTGAACGGGAAACTAATACAAATTATATTAAAATAACTTCTAAACTGGAATTACAGCTGATTGTGTTCAGATATAGTACCARAGAGAACCTAAAAGAATTAGGCTGAAGTTATTAAACACGAAGCTWAAAGGGCCAATTTGTGTGAATTATGTGAACATGCAACAATGGATATGTGCACATGCACATACATATCGCATCAGTGCTTTCCAACAATCGCATATTCTTTTTGTAAATTATTTTCAGAAACAAATAAATCAGGAGGGATCATTACTTACTGTTTACTTAGAGTAGAAATTAACGAGCGTTTCTTGGAAAGCTCCAGGGTTCAGCATAGCTGAAGACTCTAAGACAGATATGTTCATCCAAGAGTGTAAATTATTTATCAGCTGAAGAAAAATAGCAGGAAATGCTTTTATAAAAGGATCATATCTTTTAGAAATGAAGTATTAAATTAAAGTTTAATTTAAGGGTCTTAAAGTTTAATTTAATTTAAATTAAAATTTAAATTTTAATTTAATACTTAAAATTTAAGTATTTAATTTCTTAAAGTTTTGGCTAAAAACTATAAAGATTATCACTTTGGATGCTCCTTTTTGTACTTTCATTTGCCAGGACAACTAGAATTCCATCTTCAAACACTCATTATCAATTAAAATTATATGTTATTGAATGCCCAATTAACTCCAAAATAGAAGTATTTCTTGTTAAAGCAATATTAGYTGCTTCTTACCTGTTTGGTGTAATTTTTCATCTGTCACTATATGTCAAGCAGGAAAACAAGATTACTCATAGGTAAATTTTGGTTACTGAAGTTTTTTGGGGTTTTTTTGAGACAGCTTGATGGGAAGTTCCAAAATTCAAAACATTGAAATTTAAGYATCTTTTACTCTGAAAAGGCCTGAATAGGATCAGCCTTGTAATAGCACTGTGGGTCTTGACTTTAAAACCACTGTGCACAGAAGGAATTATGATACTATCATATGTGGAGTAGCAACCTAATTTTTTTTTTGGCTATGTATTTGCTGATGTATTCTTCAAAACTTCTCTCTTCTGGACAATGAAATRAAATCTGGAAAACTACAGAATTAGCTTTAGGAGTTTGCAAAAGACCTGGTAAGAATAAACAAAACAAAAACAAAAAAAAATTGCAAGACAAGTATTAGAGAACTCTCAAGAATATATTTCAGAGCTTACTYGAAGGTTCTCTAAAGAAATACTCTAAATGGTTCTCTAAAGATATATTCTAAGTGGATATCTGACTACTTTTCCTTTTCTAACTCTATTTCCCTTGATTGAAATTTTATTCAAATACAAGGATGCAGTTTGAACACATTATTTTAATTCCTACTGCCAGAAGCTCCTGGGGAAARAGTGGGACTTAAAGCTCAAACACTATGGCTTAGAAGAAGAAATGGGAAAGAATAGTAAGTAAATCACATCCCAAGGCTCTTCCTGTGGCAATAGGAGCAGGCAACAACCAGACTCTTCCACTTGGAAGAGCCCCTGAACAAATTACTGGCCTTCAGCAGGAGTCCTAGCAATAAGTAACACGACAAGTATTGAGCTGTTGAATTTCCTGTTGGCTCATCTGACTAATTCACAGCATCTTTTTTCTCTTGCAAGTGTTCTTTACTTTTTCTCACAGTTGGAGTCTCCTTGTTGCTGGTCAACTTGTCCTGATGTATTTCTCTCCCTTTCTATATCCCTAACTCTAGGGACTCCCTAGAGTTTGAAAACTATTGCATTAAGGTACCTCCTACGTTCCCAATATCAGAGTTATAATTCAGACCTTGATACTTTTCTTCTCCTGCTGTAATTTTTTTTCAGTCTTCAGCTAGCAAAACCACTGCCTGTATTTTTGTTCCCACTGATACCTGAAGCTAGAGTTTATGTTCCTTTACAAGCATTTTTTGCTGAATGGTTCCTTCTCAGTTTTGGCTTTTTCCCATCTGATACAAGCTCCTGGTGTATATAACATCTCCCTGTCCTTTAGAACAGCACYTCTGCTCTATCTCTCAATAGCAAACCATTGTGTCACATTGTCTCATCCCTTTCTCTCATTCAAAGTTCTGTASAGGAAGAAATATGCCTCATACTTTTTCTAAAAGAACTACAAGACAATTCTAGAGATAATAAAAAAGATACTTGTAAGCGAGGGGTTTTCTTGTGCAGCAYCCCGAAGCTGGAGGAGGAAGAGGATGGAAAGTGGTGCTTTTTTGGTTTTACAAATACAAACAAGAAAAACTGAAGATGCTTCCCAGACTRAGAAAACACAGGGATGGGAAGCTATAATTTTATATTCAATGATTTTAATTCTGCTGCCCTTCCTAATCGTTCTATTGAATGACACATCTCAGTCTTGTTATTAAAATTCAAATTTACTTCATTYTGCTAAAGATTTGATACTCATCTCTTACATTCATAGTAATTAATTGAAACTTTGCAGAAATTAGATTAGCAAATAGAGCCATAAAGTAAGATGCAGATGCCTATTTTCATTTCTTTTTGCTTACAGATTTGCTTCCTCTGTTTTTCATCTAAGCAGTGGAGCAGAAAGTATCAGATTAAAGAGATAAGCAAAGGATGAGCTTTTTAAGTAACATTTTCAAAATCTCCACAGCAAGCCTGTTAGGCAAAGGAGAAGAGACTATAAAACAGATATTTTGAAAGTGTTATTAAAAATTATTACAGGAATTAGAAGCCATTCCTATTTTTAAATAAGTATAAATTGTTGGCAGGAAGATCACTGCACTTAGAAGCTCTGTAAACTTTCCTACACCTAAAGGGTTATAAAAACATACCACTCTCATCTAAGATATCTTTCCTTCCACTGCAAGCTGACTAATTTTTTCTTTTTCAAGGTTTGGTGCCGCTAAAGTGCAGAGTAAAATTGTGGCTATTGGCCTTTTTACACACTGTTCCTAATTTAACAAACAGAGCAGTTTAGAAGGTCAAATAGGAAAACAATATCTTAAGGAAAAAAAAAAACAAAAAAAAAAACCAACCTCTGTGGCTTTGAAATAAAGAAAGAAAAAACAAAAAACCCCAGTGCCAAAATGTTTATCTCCTCGGACCATGAAGCCATAAAATAAGTACCGCACAGTGAATCATCTCAAAACTTCAAAGCCTGTATGCCCAGTGTACCATTTTAGGGCTATTAAGTTGTACAGCTACTGTATTTGTAGTAAATAGTTATACAAGATTGTAGCAGCACTGCCAAAGATCTCTCCCTTGCAACAAAATTTCCTTAAAGCTACACTCTTTACCATGAGCTCACTGCATAAACTCGTAATGTCTCACACCATCTCAAGAGATCCTGCACCAAAAATGTATTGATGGTTACACTGAAAATGCCAGCATCATTTAGAAAATATTAAAGTACTCCATATATGACATTATACTACATACAGTAAGTGAATAATGAAATACAATTAATTCCTTTGATATAACAGCATTTCTGTAGAAAAGCAAAGTAATGATTTTCCTCATTTTTTCAAAGACCATGATGAAAATTTACAAAACTATAAAATCTCATTAGAAGGTGGTACTATATCCCCAAGATGTTAGGTAAGTCAAGAACATAGGAAGGCATACCCTTCAGGTATATGTGATTCTCAGAAAAGAGCATTCCATCTACACTGATACCTTGCCTACRTATGATCTTCAGTGATTTGTCCCAATYAAATGGTAAAAGGCTCAATTTACATGTAAACTCTAGCCCACCACAATCTGTTTGCACCCACTCATGTGCAGCTGCCAGCTATTCCAGGTGTCTGGGGTAATCAAAAGGCACCATCAGTGTCTCACAGAGGCCACCTGGGAGGACTGCAGCCTTAATCCCCATTAGGTCATGCAAAGAGTAAGGTATCCTGAATTTTTTGTTTATGTCATAGGACACTGTACAACATTTTTGTTCATTTAATCTGGCAAAACCACTTGTATTAGTGCCCCAGGTTCCAAAGAAAAATGAAACCAAACTTTTATGTATTTGGCATATTATGAATTGCATTGTCATAGGGGAACTTGTTTCTGAGCTCAGATAAGCTCTGGGCTGCGRCGGCCTCACCTCAAGTGCTGGGGACAGTTCTGCATCCCACGAGGTAAGGAAGATATTAAACTATTAGAGAGCATCCGAAGGAGGATGATGAGGAGGATKAAGGGCCTTGAAGRGAAGCCRTATCAGGAGAGGCTGAGGTCACTTTGTTCAGCCTGGAGGAGAGCAGTGGAGACCTCATAGCAGGATACAACTYCCTTGTGAGGGGAAGAGGAGGAGCAGGCAGKGATCACTGTGGTGAGCAGTGACAGGACCCMAGGGAATGGCCTGAAGTTGTGCCAGAGGAGGTTTAGGTTGGATATTAGAAAAGGGTTCTTCACCCAGAGAGTGGTTGGGCACTGTAACAGGCTCCCCAGGGAAGTGGTGACAGCACTAGTGTGGAATAGCTCAAGAAGTGTTTGGACAATGCTCTCGGACACATGGTGTGACTCTTGGGCATGGTGCTGTACAGGGCTAGGAATTGGACTCAATGRTCCTTATGGGTCCCTTCCAACTCAGCATATCCTGTGATTCTGTGATCCACTATGAAACATGATTTCAACTCAGTCACTCACAGACTTTTCTCCTTGCTTTCCTTCATCCTGCATGTAGGTAAATTAATTTACACAATGTTTCCAAGGCCTGAGAAATGTGCAGAGGAGCAGCTGTTTGCTGCAACTTCTTTTTTTTTCTATTGCTAAAAAGTACACTCACTTTTTGAGGAAAAAAAAAGATATTTTTACCCTTGGTTCTGAAGCTTGAAACCTTGATGAATTAGCTGAAAATATAACTGAGTGGATTTACACAATGCTGTTACACCAAATACTTCACTGAATAGAGAACAATTATTCAGTTCCTCTGTTTATGCATAAGTATACAAAAATCCTCTCTGATTAAGCAGTATTGTATAATTCCTATTAGCGGAGGCAATATTTCAATGGCAATATTTCAATTGTGGAGGTGAAAATACAATTCATGTTATCACACACATTTCTATTCATGCATATGTATTCCCAATATTTTCCTGCAGAAGAAAATTTTGATAAGCAAAGATCTGGTCTTTGAAAGATGATCAGTACCTCTAAAATTTAATATCAGCAATTGAGTACACACAACCTTTTCTAGGGACCAAATGAGATTAAAAATACATAGACATGTTTAAGCACCTAGATCCAAATTTCTTACTCTCAGAGTCCCCARTTGTAGAGGTAGGTAAACAATTCCTAAATTCTTTTAAATCAGCTTTCTAAAAGACTTTAATTTCTGCTTTTGTTCATGCATATTGTTCTCCAAGCCACAGCATTAGGGACCGACCAGGTATCCAGCAGTTTTAGAATCCCCAAACTCTTTTTATTCTCTCTCTCCTGCTTTAGGATTTTGCTGAGCTATAATTGTTTGTACTGTGCCTAGWAGATCAAACTATAACTGGAAAAGGATTTTTGGTTTTTAATTCTAATCAAAGTTCAGCAGTTCTATATAAAACCTCATCTGCTGGAGCACTTATTATTGCATACACATGGAGCAAATTTGGCTCCATTTCTCCTTAGGAGCAGTTTTGACAATTAATGTAAATTTAAATATAAAATACGTTGGATAGACACGAACAGTTGATAACCTTATACACTTGATTTTCTGGTGTCAGAGGCTTTCTGAAAATTTGAAGTATATATTTGGTAAACCAGGCAGTTTTTTGATCATTGCCAGTTCTATTCATCTTCAYCTGACAAGCAGATCTAGGGAGATTTCTGAATCTTCTGAATTTTTCTGAATAAAAACAGATCTAGGTTCTCTGACAAAGTTACCTCCTTTCTAAACACATTTTCATCAATTACACTCTCAAAAGTCACAGAAACCAAATGTTTCCAGTTTGACAACATAATGAATTTAGATTGTGTTATATTCATGTTGAATGTAAATTAATTTATTTTAACAGACTTGGATTAATTATATCTCTAAAAATCTGTCTGTTTYGATAGTGAATAGCATTAACACTATGCACATAGGTTCATTTTTCAAAAGCATTTTTGTAGAAGYATAATCCAAACCATACCTAATTAACAGCGGAACCTGCCCTTGACTTGAACAGACTGTAGATCAAGCCTCAACCACTGCAACTTTGTCAAGAATAAAATTCTCAAGTGATTTCTTATAAGATACTATGAGAAATGAAAAACACACAGGTTCTCATTGATCATAGCTGGAGCCCACAAAGTGACATGTGAAAAGTGGTTGAAAGGGAGCCCTTAAGGACTGGAAAAGACAYGGTTATTGATTTACCAGGAACAGTCTTGCCAAGCTTAAATGAAGGAAAACAGAAAAATGGCATAACCTGGGTGTAATTCTTTTGAGGTAATGCACTGAGTGAGTGAGAGCTGTGTTAGTCATCTCTAGCGTTCATTCCTAAAGCAGATACATAATTTTAATTAAATGAATAGTTACGGTAAAATCTTAAAAGATCAGAATCCCAGTGAAATATGACGTATAAATTACCATGTATGCCAGTGTTTTTACCAAGCTGAAACTACAACATGTGCAATAAACGTCTTACAACTTTATAAATCTTAACTTATGAAGACTATTTGTGTAGATTGAAATTTTGAAAGGTGATGAAATTTATTACAAAACTACTCTCTCATTTCATTTATACTGATTAATTAAACTACATGAATGRATATGTAACATACAGTCAAATGTTAAATATTTCCCACAATTCTGTCATTCCTTTTGGGAAAACAGGGAAACTTGCACCAAAATGATATGTAGAAAAACATGTTTTTCTTGTATGAAAAAAAAAATTCATTCAAAAACTGTTAATCTGGATCTGTTTTCCAGACACAAAATTCATGAAAGATCTGTAATTCATGGTCAAAATTATAACCTGGCAATTAAATAAATCATACTAATACTTATGAGCTTACTAGTGATGCTGAATTTATGGCTAACTTCTCGTATATGAGAGTAAACCTTTTAAAAAGGCATCAAAAGAGTTAACATAATTTGATTAGATCAGATTGACTAAATTTGAGTTTAATAATCTTTTTTTGTGTTAATTTTGCTGAGTTTTGTCTGGGGGAAAAAATATTTCAATCAAACTATGGGTAAAAGAAGTTTTCTTGAATAAATCTACCTTAAAAAGTCGCTTACATTGCACTATAGTATTTTATCAACCAATTTGTTTAATGCTATAAATTTTGTTCATGTGTTTATACTTAAGTGAACAAGTTGAATTAAATGAAAATAGGTAGTCAGAAAATCAGGGTGGTTTTTTTTTTTTTTTTGCTTGTGATCCACAGGTTTTATAGTTAACTAGGGCTTTTTTTCCCTTACCTGGAACTCTCTTTGCCCAGTTGATCATGTGCACTAATTCTCTGTCTGCAAGGTTGGTCAACAGGGTCATCATAGAGGCTTCGTTGAACGGTCTGTTTGGGTCATACTCAGAATAAACTAGGGGTGGCTCAGCTTCCAGCAAGGCACTGACCATCTGTTCTGCCGTYAGGGACAGGGCTGGGCTGTTCTTCTTGTTGTGTTTAACCACCAGTGGACTTGTCCAAAGGGTGGGAGCTCGCAGCTCTGTTGAAGAAGCCTCCCCATTCCTGGAATCCTGCTCCTCTCTTTGGCGTTTTTGTTTCATCACTCGCCCACCTCTGCGGTCTTTCCGGATTCCTAGAGACACACAAGAATAAAATTAACTCCATTCCTTGAACTGAAGTATTATGTACACTTGGCTTCAGCCAACAGCAGATGCTTTTGATAGACCCAGGCAGCACTGACTCTWGATTTATTTTCTGAAGATTTCTTCCTATACAGGGAATCTTACATAAGTGGTTGGAGAGAAAAATCATTTTTAAAAGTATAGTGTCATGAATAGTGCACACCTTCCTAAAATTCAGATTAGTTGGGCTCACACAGAACTCCAGACTAGAGACACTGTCTAGGCTGCCTTAGCCCCACAAAAGGACGTTTGTTATTGGGAATAAATAAATATTGCATTACAGCCCAAAATTTCAAACCATGTTCCAGCCTCTAGCAGACCATTATTCTATAAATGATCAATGATAAATTAATGATGTTGGTGGATCAGATGGATGACAGAAGTAGCTCCCAAAAAATATCTAGAAATATTTGCTTAAGGTCACCGATTATTTTAATTAAACATCACTCTATTACTGAGCCTGTGATCTTCATAATTATATAAAAACCACTCAAGAAAGTTCCCATTATAAGATGAACTTATACAGCAATAAAGAATTCCACATAAGTAGATAAACATAAGTAATAAAAGGAGAGATAAYTGCAACTTCAGAATCTGATGTGGGAGACCTACTGTCAAAAGGCTAAAATAACCACAACAGAAACCCTCACTGTCATTACTGCACATGTCTGCAATGTGCTTTGCACTGTGTGACCCTGAACCTTGGGACATTATCAAGTCAGCCATACCAATTCAAACAACATAAGACCTTTACAGTGGAACAAAATCTCCCTTTGTGGAAAGGTTACAAGAAAAACATARTGATAAAGCCCACGTGGACTCCAACCATAAAGGGAAGGTTAAGTCTGGCTSTAAGTGGAGGAGTTACAGGCATTTTGAGACAGAGTCAAAAACCTTAATCCATCATCAAGTGGAGGCAGGGGAGGACRACCAAGTAATAAGGAAAGCACACAAAGAATTGAGATATGAGAAGGCAGCTTATGACGTGGCTTATTCTGGAGTTCTCATGAAATATGAAAAGCAGCACTAGTCCCAGTTTGAAAAGCAAAGGAAGTATCTATAGAGAACAAAGATGCAAACTATACAAGGAATAGAGAAAACATTTAAAGCAAAAACGAAACAAAACAAAACATTTGCAAGCAATCAATACAGCCTTTCTAATGGCTGGGAAAGGGAAACACAACCTTTGCTCAGCTCTCTTCACACCACAAAATTTTAAACCTTTAGAATCTCAGTCTTTGTTAGCAGCCTTTTCATCTCACATAAAACTTGCCTTCACTTAAATGTTGGATCACATAAGCAGGCATACTTTTCCAGCCTCAAAGAAACAGGGAGAATCTTTAGATCTCTTTCCCTCTTTCTTCAGCTATAGTGAGATTTTCACTGAATTAGTAATTGACGATTGAGCAGTTTATGTCTAATTCATTCAAAGTCTAGTAGGCTTTGTGATTCTATTCCATTAATCTATTCAGATAAAGGGAGTTCAATAAATCTTTCATCACTCCTATTACTTAACCTATCTGCATTTCCCATTCACTAAACTATTTCTGAGCCAAAACTCTGAAGTGCTTTGCTGTTTCCATTTTTCATTCAATATCAATCTTTCCTACCACTAAACAGTTTCTGTTAAAGAGAGTGGGGGGAGATTCTTACTATTCATAAAAACACAAGATTTATTCTGGCAAAATGTCATCATAGAGATATTCTCATTGGTAACTTACTTCCTTGAAATACTCMATAGCAGGCATGTTCTATCTCTAACAGATATTTTTGTTTTTTGCTTTGTATCAATGTAATGCTTTTGAATTAGAATTGCTGTGTGAAACTTGTAGATGTCATCACATGAACAAGCCCAAATGGGTCACAGAAACTAAAGCATTTGTTAACTTCCTCACATTTCAAATTTTACMACTGCTCATCTAGCAATTTTCTTTCAAATAGAAAGTATTCTTGGGGTCTGTGCTGTTCAACATACTCATAAATAGATGGGCTGACATAATTCATAAACAAGAACCTGGGGTTAGAAAAATACTATAAAAACATCAGATAAGTTCAGAAAGTAAATAGAAGGCTAGAAATTACTAGGAAAGGAAGGGAGGACAGAACAACTTCATAAATCACAGTTTATTATCGTGAGGCACACTAGAATGAACACTGTATGCAGTTCTGCTTTTCCTAAATTAAAAAGTTACATAAAATAAATGGAAAAAGGATAAGAGAAAAACAGATTACTTCAAATGTGAAACAACTTTGGTGTAAGAAATAGCTAAATTGACTATGTCTGCTTGGTCTGCAAGCCAGACACAAGACTACAAAACCAAGAGCAGCAAGATGATGAATAAAGTGCAAAATACTAAAACTTCTCTTTTAATACAAGAAGGTATCAAATGAAAATACCCCATTCAAGGTTCAGGACAGACAAGCAGAGGTTCTCTTTCACACCATGCAGAAGCAAAGCTGACAGTGAGAATAAATTAGAAGGTGGTATAGCTAGAAAGAAGGTGGTATAGAAAGAAAGAACAGAATCRATTAGGGCTAATACATAAAAGTAGAACCCCTTTAAGCCCTCCATCACATAAATTACAGAAAGATCAGATATTTTTGGTTTTGCTTTTTACTTAGTCCAGGCTTGCCTTGTTAACTAAAACAAGGATGTGATGAGGTTTTACATAACAGAGGAAAGGTGGCAAATGTAAGCATATTCAGCTGTTTACAAATAAACCAGATGTTAAATAAGAACAATAGTTTTATTTTTAATTTATCTTAAAGTTTACCACAAGCTTTTCTTGACCTTAGAACAAAAAAGTGGTGCATTGAGCAAAACTGACCATAACCAGTGTGGAGGAGATGCCCCACACTAATTTATTTTTTGTCTTTTTATTTGGGGATTTAAAAAAAAAAATCAGCCAACCACCCAACTGTAGCAATTTTACTACTAGACTTTGTAGAGACTAAATCTGAAAAAATAAGTCAGGAAGAGCATGCATTCCTTCTGCATCACATCAGCAGCTTTTATGATCACAGACAGAAAGGTCTCTGAATCTGTATAAGTATCACAGCCATAAGAGAATTACAGAACTTGCTACTAACTCCTTACCTAACCCCTAGATGGACAAGTAACGTACTTATTCGTTTTCTTGGACAAAACAGGAGTGAGTATCTCTCTGAAAAATGCAAGTTCTCCCAAATCTCCTTCAGCTTAATCAAATTTTATCTCTGTTAAAAGGAGATAATGCAGTTACTAATTCCAAAAAAGGCAACTCTATCAAGCTACAATTACATTGCCAAAAGTGCAATGATCCTGTAAGGGTTTTTTAAATATATGAATGCATCAATTTTGAGTTGACAGTTCAGCCAATAAAGGGACCTGAATTGTCAAGCATGATGAAAAACAATATTCTACCAGAAATTTGAGTAATATGTATCTTGGAAGAGCTCTTAAAACAATTTCTACTCGAGTTTTAAAGCTGCAAGAGCCAAGATTTTCAAAGTCAGTTTTATAAAGCTTCATATGTAAATTCAATCAGACTTTTAGATGTGGAAACGGGTTTCAAAACTGCTGAATAATTATATAATCTAATCATTAGAGCTTGATCARCAATAAAATTGCATATGGACAATAAAATTTTATGCAACACTCCCATGGCAGGGGAGTTGGAACTAGATGATCTTTGAGGTCCTTTCCAGCTCTATGAGTCTATGATYGTGAAGGAAATGTTAACAATATGAAATACTTCACTAGGGTTTTCCCTCGTGTCATTAAAACAAAACAAAAAATAAATTCCAGATTGTTAAAACAAAATATCCTAAATTAAGAATGCATTGGATGATCATTGAATCTCAGCCATACAACAGCCAGTTTTTCCTACCTACTGCAACTAACGAAGTTCCACCTCTGTTATATAAAATATTCAAGAATATTTAGAGRAAGAAAAGGAGAAGACCAAATAGAATCAAATTTGTTTGGCTGTGTATGGACTACAGAACAATGCATTTCAGATTTGATGAGAAATGTATAATCTCAAATTTTATTTCAGTTAAATATATTCCCTGTGAGCTGCTTTATATAATAGTCTTTGATTTCTTTCTCCTAGAAATTTTATCAATCAGCAGTTTTTAGTCACACTTGAGGGGAGGAGAAATCATGGCAGGAAGAAAAAGGGACAAGAAAAAGATGGATCTATGATTGGTTTTGGAAACAGTGATGGGTAAATGGTTTATCAGCTAATTTYCCAGTCTGGAACAACCTTTGAACCTGAGGCTCTTTGTCCCCAGTTCTGCTCCTTGTCAGCAGACCCCAGATGACAGACATTTGACACTTCTATATACACGCACAGCCTTGTAGCATTAACAGCCTATAATTGTGTCAGTTCATCAAAAGAGTGTTTCAAATCTGCTTGGAAACACCTTCTCTTCTAAACAATGTTGTTGCTCTTCAAGACCAACCTACCTGTCGGAATTCTGTTGAAATTTGCCAGAGAGAAAGAATCTCTAGTGTTTTGTGAAACAAACCTTGTTGGACAATAAAAAACTAAATGTATGTGGTAAGTGAAAGGTTTTATAAATTAGAAGGTGTCTTCAGAAAGGCAGAGAGTCAATTGCTCAGTTGATGATCAGACTGTTAGGGGAGAATGCACAGAACAGGCCATGGCAGAGATACTGCACAAATCCTTTACACCAGTGTTTGCAAAGAAAGAAGCCAGATTTTCCTATCCAGAAACCCACTTTTCTGAAACTGAAGTCAGAGTTGAGGAGGCCAAAAAATTCAAAACCTTCTCTTCAAATGTCCAAATATGGGAAGGATTTACTAAACAGTTGAAGAAGACTTCTGGGGCTCAGCCCAGGCTCACTTTGGTGTCACTGCAGGCATTAGCAAAAGTAAGGGAGTGCAAAAGTGAAAGTTTGAACAAGCTAAAAGTTCTCTTAGGGACATAAACCTGAGTGTCCAAGCACAACGTTAGAGTCCAAAGGATGGATTCAAGCAAGGCAGCTGTCTCCTAATGACTTCTTATGGTAACTTCTCTTTACAGATAGGCCTTATTAGGCACACCTCTGCTGAATTCAATAGCTTTACAGTGCTTCACGGGAAATAAAACAGAATCCTACAGCTCCCTTTAAAATATAAGGTCACTGTAGATGCTGTATGTAAGAAGAAGTCAATAATAGAATTTCATTCTTGAYAGATTTATAACAGATGGAGATTGCTGAAGCTACAACTGCAATGTCAGTTCTTATATTGTAATGTATGTCAGCAGGATGGTTMTTCCAAGGTGATTTTAAAAACCTTTGAGATTTTGAGGACTTTTCTGCTTGATTCTTTCTACATAAATATATTATTTGGTCACAGGAAAGTAACGCCACTTTCCAAATTCAAATTTTATAGCCTAATAAATACTTCTGTTGAATATAATTCAGACAATCAGCCCCTCATTTCATTCCCTTTTCTCTTTCAGAAAATGAAACAGAAATGTAAATTGTGCTGAAAACCCAGATGGGTTGACAATTACTTTAAATGAGAAACATTGCCTGAAATCATCTAAAAAGATTAATCAGAATTTAATGTCTAATCTCAAACAGACCTGCCCCAAGTGACAGAGCTKAATAGCCTGGTTTCTCACATGGATATCTAGGCACTCAATACTATAAATAAATAACAGATTTGTGTTCAGTCTGTGCACCTGGATGTTACAATCTTTTCTACTCCTGAGTGGATGAATGCTGTATGTCTATTTATGTATTTTTTTCAAAAACTACTTCTTATTCTTTTCCAAACTGGGGCTTATTTCTCCTCTATAGTCAGGGCTACCTATTGGAGATAGSGGGAGAGAGGATTCACAGGAGGTTTAAATTCAGATATTCTGTTTCAACTCCTGGCTCTGCCACCAGTTTGCTCAGTGACCAAGTCACACCACACATCTCAGTGCCCCATACCAACTAAAATGCAGATCATAAAACTGATCTTCCATATAAACTCCTAAAGACCTTGTGGTGACAAAAAAAAAAATAGCTGTTAACAAACAGGAAAATGTCATTTGGGGTCTCTAATGACTAATCATAATGCACAGTTTGAGAACCAATGATCTATTAATTAAAGATGAAGGTGCAAGGCATGATTCACCCTAATCTGTATTTTTGTATTCAATCTTTGGCAGKCATAGCCCATGTTTTAAAGAGCATCTGAGGACATGTAAAAGTGAAACAAGAGAAGTTCAATTAATCCATCATTCAAATTAATCCCTTTCAGTGCTGACACTCCCAAAACCATATCAAGTTTTGGTTACAGTAAGTATGGCAACTGCCCCATTTCTAGACAATATTTACGATGAGCATACAGATGTTTCACAGATCATAAAAAGACTTTATAGGAATGTTCTCTACCTTCACATCAACCAAGATTTGGAAAAGCCAGTCATTTCAGGACAGTCAGGCCATTGGTAGAAATGTCAAAGACAATGAGAAATTTTAATTGCTACATTTTAGAAATTAGTTAAATTTATTGGGTATTGAAGGTGTTTGGCCTGATACYAGGACTGAATGCTAGAACTTAACTAAATGTCTAACCAAGAGAAGRAYCAGAATCATAWMATCATGKAATGGTTTGGGTTGGAGAGATCTTATAGATCATCARGTTCCAACCTCCCTGCCACAGACAAAGACAYCTTCCATTAGATCAGGTTGCTCAGAGCCCCATCCAAGCTGGCCTTGAACACTTCCAGGGATGGGGAAACATCTCTGGGCAATCTGTCCCAATGTAACATCACCACCTTSAGAGCAGAGAATTTCTTCCTAATATCTAATCTAAACCTACCCTYTTCCAGTTTGAAGYTACTACCCCTTGTCTTACCASTAAATTATGTTGTAAAAAATCCCTCTTGAGCTCTCTTATTATTCTAGTACCCTAGGAAATATTTGAAATAAGGAATTATGAAAAAAGTGTGAAAAGGCCAAAAAGCAAATGTAAACAGATATACAACTATAGACGGCTTTGCAATCTCAAACACGTGTTCAAGAGTTAAACATTAAAAATTCTGTATTAAGGGTTTTTTTTCTATATATCCAGTTATAACATATAAATGAGCATAAGACAATTTGTCCCATTTCCACCTGACTGTAAAAGGTCTCAACCAGTCATGTATAAATTCAGTGTTGAAGTTGCTTTGAGCAGGTGGCTCAACAAAAAACCTCTTGGAGTTCCTTCTAGCACAGATCATTTTATGAAGTGAATAGGAAGAYAAAGCATTTTTTGCAAAGGTGTTCTCTCTTTCTAACTTTGGGGGCAGAATATAGGAATATTATATTTTGGGACAATTCAGTGGCAGTGACCCACTTTGCACGTGGGCAAAGAGGTGAAAGAAACATTTCACTAAAAAATCTGATTTCATTTCCATCTTTTTTTTTCCCAGAAAACTGCTGTAAACTCATAAACCTTGCTTCAAATGTTGCAGGAGTATATGCTTTCAGCCCATCAATTGCAATTTTAAAAAGTACATTTCCTCATACATAKCTCAGGCCCCACCTACACAGTTATTTGGCTGAGTACAGAACAGTATGTCTAATAAGTACCACTGAGGTTCCCCTTGAACAAACCAGAATCATTTCGCATCCAAAATCCATTCTCCTTCATTCACTAATTTCTCTTTTTAATATAAAATTTTATTAGAAGATAATTACATTAAGAACTAGAAGGCCTTGAACCCTTCCAGTGGCTGTATCAGACATCAATTTACTTCTACTTTTGAGAATTATTTTAATAACTCTCTAGCCTTTTTGCATGAATAAATATAGAATTCAGCAAGGAAGCATAACTCTCTCCATTTAAAGAAAAAATCAGCAAGGTCCTTCTCTGAGARGATGGAAAATTTGCCAAATTATTTTTTCTTTTCCCTGTAAAAATTTATCTTAAACTTCAGCAAGGCTGTCACACTAAACTAGACTGGATTACAGGTGGGTAACTATTTCAAGACAATGCAAGAGGAAAACTGAAGCCTAGAGACTCCAGTCCCTAGGAGTTAATGACATTTTCTACAGTAAAATGGCATGTTGTTTTAACACCCTGTTATGCCAGCACAGTTTCACTCCCTGCGCTGTTCTGCAGTAATCTCAGAASTGTTCTCACTTTGTGAAGGTAACACTGAGGGAGGCTTCAAATGCACTGTAACGCTGTAATTTCATKATCACAAAAAACAACACTCAGAATCTTCTCTCTACAACCTGAGATTTCAGGCTGTCCAATGACAATAAATACCCCAAGTCACACACACAATCACCATCTGGTTCTAGCACATGAACACTCAAACCCTTGATGGCCACATTTCCTGTGACCTGAGGTTAGGAAGTGCTTGGCATTCGACAACTGAAAGAATTATGTAGGTGTCAGGGTGGTTAAACACAGACTATCAGGCAAATAATGTTTTTTTCCTTTAAGTATCTGGCATTTCACATTATGGCAATTTTTTTGCCACAAATTCCACTCACACCTAAGTGCTCTGATCCCACACAGCACTTAATGATAAATCTGCCTTATCACACATTTGAAAGGAGGGGAAGAATGTAGCATGCTAACAACTAGAAACCCCCATTCACTTACCACACTACACAAATAATTAATAACCAAACAATAAAGTAAGGTGCTTTTGCATTCGATTTTTCAGAGCCAAGCCATCAGAAAGCCTTTGAAACAACGGAGAAATTAAAAACTAAGTCCGTATTGGAGCAGAGATCACCTGCACCATGAACGTGGCTGGGCTTCAGGGCTGCAATTGCTGTAACAACTCCATTTGGAAGCTGGGACCCTCCACCATGGAAAGTCAGTTGGATTTTACTTCTCCAAACAGAACAGAAACAACCTTGAAGAAGGCATCAATGGATTGCAAACAAAACCAATTCTACTCTCCCCTGCTACACAACAGAAGTAAAAGGGGCATGAAAAGGATCTTATCAATATGTCCACTTTATCTTTGCATGCAAACAGGGGAGCACAGACTAAATAATAACATGTAATTTTAAGGTCCTTTGCATTTATTCAGAGAGAATGAAGCATTTGGACAAAATATAACTGCAAATTAACTGAGGCTGTAAATTATGCCTCAGATGTCAACTGCATCAGCAGAGATTCTTGCAGCCTAATTGTCTTTTGAAGCAGCACAGTAACAGATGCAGAAGGAAACACTTGCAAACACAAGAGGAGAGAAAGAAAATAGCCCTTCAGCACTGAAAGAAGTTTTTAAAAGACACAAGAACAGAGAAGAAAAAAAAATCAATAAAATTTCCACAGGAACTCGTAAGAGGAACTCATAAGTAAATGTTCCTGCCACAGTTCAAGGGCCACTTGAAGCCTGCATTTTTTTTCTACATGAAGCTCCAAAAACATGTTTTAGTTGTGTCCACTTTACTAAAAATAATATATATGAGCTTTWTCATGCTGCATTAAGTGTCCTTCTGTGAGAAAAACCTCAGCAACCATATTCTACATCCCATGTTTAAAATTAACCTGAGACCTCTAATCCACATTTTCTCTACCTTCCCCAACATTTACTGAAATTCAAAAGTTAGTATCAGGTATTACTCATATCAGTTAAAYGGCAGAGAAAAGCCAAATTTCACAACTTTTACAATTTATTAAGAAACCACAGCTAATTTCGTGCAGAAGAAAAAGGGAAAAGAAAGATTACAGGTGTTTTCCACTATATCTAGAAGTTATATCATGGTAAGAAAATTGTGGAGATAGAGACAGAAGTGAGATAAGACACAAACAAATATTCAAGTGTATGCCTTAATTAATACCTTAAAAAAAGACAAATCCTTCAACATGAACATGGGAAGATTATTTAACTAAAAGATTCAATCACAAGAACTGTGAATTATTAGAGAACAATGTGAACCTTGAGCTAACCACAGAGCTACATGATTTAAGTGTGTTGAATACAGGCTCTGTTATTTCTATTAAAAGAGAAAACCTTCATGGCTCTCCTGAGAAAAAAAAAATTAAAATCAAATAATTTAAACATTATCATTTAAAAGTTAACCAGATGGCATAACAAGAATATTCACTTAACCTTTATCTTCATCTGAGAGAAATGTGCAAATTATAAAGGTCTAGCTTCAGAAGAAAGGATTTTCTTTATCCCACATCTGTGTGGACAATACRGAATCAGTAATTACTCTAGAAGGATTTTGAATGTTTTACTTCACCTACATTAACTTTACCTTCCCTGAAATCRTCTGCAGGTATGACTGATTTATTACCTGCAAGTGAGGGAGCTCAGAATTTTTTTCCAATACTTCCTAAAATAAATATTTTAAAACTTCTTGCCTATGAACCAGTGATGGACTTCATGCATCATTAGTAGTACTATAAAAGCAGATACAATTTATRCTGATCCTGATCTCCTTGTTTGAAAACTGTGACTTTTGTTTCTTAAAAAGAAAACAAAAGCAAAAGCAATAACTAAAATAATCACAACACTGTTTTTGAACTGCCAGTTCCTGYATGGATTATAGAAGTCTTACAGCATTGTAAAAGGAAAGGATGAAATACGGAGGACTTCTCTCAGGTAAGAAACAYTGTATGAAATAAAGAATACAAAACATATATATTAGAAAGAAAATTTGGGCAGAATTGCATTATTTCTTTTGGACTACTTAAAGAAATGTTGGTTGAGAAATCTTTACAATTTTTGTATAAAGCAGTTACATACAGAATCGTCAAAAACCTATTRGAACCTACATCTTAGAAAAGAGATATGAAAAACATAAAACTGGTATAGTGGATTATTAATTAAATACATGTAGGCATAATTGGATGTAAATGTATCAAATGAAAAATGTAATATCATGAACATAAAACATAATTATAGACCGTAGCTATGATTGGCCATATGAACAAAGGTCAAAGCTAAATTTGCATGACCATATTCATCCAATATTCATCCCATATTCATGTACAGGATTCTTTGCTTTTAGTTTGCCTTACATAAGCTCCAACTTTTCTGGAYTGTAGCTGTAGTGGATTGTAGTGATATTAATTACATATTAAAGAATTCCAGCCATATAAACCAGGATGTTCAGATGGAAACAAAAATGCCTGGATCAATAAACAAAATCTCATTTAAAAAATCAACTATTGTATTAAATTCCAGAACCAGAAGGAGATTTTATGTCTTCCTCCTGCTTGCTTCTGAAAATTGAGATTAACAAAATCAGTCTCAGCTCTCTCCTAACCTTTGAGTTGATAAAAATGCAGATACAGCCTTAAAGCTCAGCAACAACTGACCAGTTTTCCTTTATTCTTTTCCTTTTCCTCCTAAGATTCCCAGACTTGGCCTAGCTTGGCTGGACAGATAAATGACGCTTTATCATGGAAAGGGTAAACATGATGAACTCTTAGCTCTTGCTCCAGACTTTTTGTGGCATGAGCAAGCATTAGTTGTGCCAAAGAAAGGGAGAACCAGTGYGTAATTTAACCAGCTGTTCACACACAAAAGACATGGGATCCAAACCTTTCTCTTCTGAGCACTTACTGGTTTGCTATGTTTTTCCTATAGATATAGGTTTCCGTATAGCTACTTATTACTCTCCATTAATAAAACCAATCTGAAATTTTTACCATGCTACAACAAGACATCATTATTACATACATTCCAGGAAAGAGGCATCTATCTCAGTTCTTATAAAATGAGTGAGTCTTTAATATTTTTGGGTTAAAATAATTCACATCTAAAATATATGCACAGTACTGAAACAGAGGAATTTACTTTCCCATTCAAACAACAAGAATTACATATCCAAAAGTTTATCTAACAAATATGGACTCATTTGAGACTACCAATGTTCTTCATACTGAACTGCAAAATACTGCAAAACCTTGGGTTAAATTTCMTTCATCAGCATCTGAAGCCTACAATGAGAGCCCAACAAAACACTGAGTTAAAAACAATAACAGAGGAATTCCAATTCTATTGAAGTCAAAGTCCTATTATTTTTATGCAAATTTGGACAAGATAACATGATATTGKGGAGTTTTTCATTTTTTATTTAATAAAATAATTTTGATTTAATACACTTCAGCTCAATAAAATCAGTTGCTTCCTCCTTTAGTCAGAAACCATATCAGCTGTCCAATGAAGTTAAAAGGCAGAAAGGCAGAAGACAATGCTAAAGATTTGGCTGTGTACATACCACCTTTCATCATTCCCACTTCGTAGCATTTTCTCAGTCGGCAGGCCTGGCAACTCTTCCTTCTRTTCTTGTCAATGGTGCACTGGTTAGTAGCAGGACACATGTAGTCGTTGTGCCCTGTATAACCAGGGAAAGTAAGGACACAGTTATACACAGACATAACAAATATTACTGTAATAATCCATTATTTTGCATTGTTCAGTACATGATCTAACATTTGGGGGAAAAAAAGAATGGTTAGCATCATAACCTCTCATAAAATTGTTGGTGCAGATTTTGCAACATCTCTATGCCACATATTTATTCTCAAGTGCTTTGAGTTAAAACTTCTGTAGATTAATTAAAATAGTGAACAATTAAATCAGCCACAGAAGAGGATAGATTAATATGAACAAGTGCCTTGACTTCCTTGCTCTTAGGTCAAGAAATACAATGCCATCTGGTTTGGTGTGCCTGTGCTGATGTTTAACCAATAGACTGCACAAAATGAGGTTTACGAAATTAAAAAGATCTATGCACAAAAGATTTTATCTACCACAGTCTATGGCAGTTAAGAAACAAACAACAACAAAAAACAGAAGCAACCATCCTCAAATGATTAATTGTACCCTAGGGATAAATCAGTCACTAATTCCAACTGCATGTCTATTGACATGTGCAAAAACCTTTTCACATGACAAATTCTAAAATAACCACATTCTGAAACCAAGATTCTTACTGGTATCTTTTTCTTCAGAGCTGCTCTTCCTCATTATTACTCTCTAAATATCAATTCTCATAACAAGTATTTTTAGCATACCATAATTTGTTACTGCCAACAAGCYTCTATTCTAATTTGCTCTAAAAAAATGTATGTTTAAATCTCTATAAACTTATTTTCCAACCATAGACAAAGGTTAGCAAGGATAAAAAAGTCTCTTCAAAATTATCTCTTAGTGCTCTGCATTCATCTGAATGCAACTAAGGTACAACATACACATGCAAAAAAAAAAAAAAAATTATCGCAGAACTGTTTGTTCTTCCTTTGAGGTCAAGAGATCAGCTTGAGGTAAAGTAGGGTGGAGGTTTGACGGAGACCTTGGTCTCATCAAATCATCTATCCTTGACTGCAAATTAGAAAATAGAGTAAAAATTACTATCAGATTACACCAGGAACATCTGTTCTCTAATGCTGCATAACTGGGATCTCATCAAAACAAGTAGCCAAGCTCCAAAATTGTTAATGAGGGGACAGCTGACTATACAGTCTCAAACAGACAGAATAATAATCTTTTAGATCTACTGGACAGAACAATATAATACTGGAAAAATCTGTATCCACATGCTTTGCTCCAGCACTGTGATAAAAAGGCACTACTGAACCACCACCTCAACCCAGCATGAGAGAGTGCTTTAATTTTCAGTTTCCTCTGAAGGATAGGGATTGTTCTATATCTGATTCAAAACCTTTCACATGTAAGGAAAAAAAAAATCAAGTCAGAAAGAAAACAGCCTTAACCATAGATACAATATCTACAGGGAAAAGGCACAGAAAAAGGAATTCATGTTTTTAAGAAAATGCACTTTATTGGATCACACTAAAAAGATTTTAGCACCTGACCTCAATCACCTGCCTTGTTTCATTAGCCAGCCTTGGAAATAGCATGAGATACAGATGGAAAAGTTAATTTACTCTTTAGAAAAAAATAAAAAAAGGCTTTGAAAGAATAGCTAATCTTCTTGCTGGTGAAGTTRAAAGGTGAATTCACTTGGGGAATGAGGAATGAGTGCAGCCTTTGAAATCTGCAAATAATTCCGAACACTATTTAGATCTCCATAAAGTAAGTTCCCACTTAGGTAGAAGGTGAAAACATGCTTACTACCTTTGCTGAATTGGCTGATGCTCATAATGTTCAAAGCTCAAAAAAAAAAATAAATAAATAAATAAAGTGGCAGAAATTACTGCATGGAAAAAACAAAAACCAAGTGGAATCAGTATCATCAGGGCAGCCATCCTTTTTTTTGCTATGCTTATGTGAGTGATAACATTCTCCTTAGCTCTGAGTCTTTATATCCTTATGAAAATGACATTTTTGGAAATAAACATTTGGCTTGTAAAATAGTATATAAAATAATTCTATTTGTAATAGAGCTACAGTTCCTASGTTCATACTATAATGTTTTTCCATTTGAAGAGTTCTATCATGAATTTACCATTTAAAGGTTAGCATAATTATTCTGTTTTCATGCACATGATCTGAATTGYAGACAATACACCTTTCATTCAAAGTGCTTAACTGACTTTACAGAATAAAGACTATAAAATCTGCCTTCAAAAAAAAGGGAAGATCTGAGTGTGAGGGGCATACTTCTTCAGCTTAAGAGTGTCATAGTAATGTCATTGTTTAGCYTTTCACATTTCCTGTAAATCTAGGAAGAAGAATACGCATTTACTATTTCTCATAATTTTTGGTTGAGTTTGACCAAAATGCCTTCAGGAGATGGGAAAATATGCAAGCAACAGGAAGAAAATATTTGATAATTTGAGTATGCAGTAAAAATCATTATCAAATTAATCAGGAAAAAAGAAAGAAACAAAAGGAAAAAGGAGATCAGGAACCTTTCCTGCTTCTCCACAATGCTATCTGATTTCAGGTATTTAGTTSCTGGAAGTGAAAACAGAAGTTTCCTTTGCAAGGCACAGACACAGACTAAGGCAGTCCAACTTAGGGTGGCTAAAAGAGAAAAAGGMAAAAAAAACACAATTAAAGAATAGGTAACATGCAAAACCAAGTTTTACTTTACAGTGAAACAGTATAGAACTAAATTATCCTGATGTAGGTGAATGTCTTTTAGCTATTCTACCTTTTATCTAATGCTTAAAGCTCTGGGCAAAGTTGATTCCAATCAATCTGACCTACTAGAAGAGATTTCTCACTGGTGGGAATCATCAGGATGAAAATGGAACACATCAACAGTGCCCAACTGCCCTTTCCTTTATTTTCATGGTATACAAAGCATAATACAGTTAGAAGAGAGCTGGTATCACAGGAATACCAAGAGGAAGAAATACCTTCAGAGGGAAGCATGTGTCACTTGGACTCTGTGATCTTATTAAGGCTCTTTGAAAAAAAATTATCAGATAACCTGCACCAAATTAAAAGCAGTGAATTTAATAGGGTGGATCCCCCAGTTTTAATCCCCTGTATGTATAACTTGCACAGTCATGAGCTGCCATGGAAGAGTTTAAGGGAGCTACTGGAGGAGCTTGGGGAGGGGTRGTCTGTTTTTCTTATGACATCTCATGAATTGTACATTTTAAAACAGTAACAATATCAGTAAGYATTTTTATAGCACTTCATGATATGCTAAGATCTTTCCAGAAGGGGGTGCAAAAATCAGACCSTTTACTCACAGTACCAAGAGTGATGACCAACAGTGGAGGGGAGGAGTATGAGGACACCTAAAATTATGTAGTTGAATAAACTCATCATGCATTTTGAACAGAGCAAGTAATAGCTGTTATCTTTTTACTACTATGTGCTTTTCCTCTAATTGTTCTTGTATTTTCAATCCTTGTGTCACGTATTTCTTAAGTTATTCTTTATCTGAATAAGGCAGCTACCAAGTTAGCCATTACGTCTGGAAGCATCAGATCCTTTTATGAAGTGACAGTGAAATCTGCAAAATTTTCATACATTTCAGCTGGGGTGAAAGRAAGGAAATGAAGCCTAAACTGTAAAATTTACCAACATTTTAAGGTGGCAAACAAGATTCGAGATGAAAAGCAAAACCTTGTAAAGAATTGCCTTAACAGCAAGTGGGAAGTGCACATTAAAAGAAAAAAAGTTAAAAAAAAATAAAATAAAATAAAATTAAAAACAAGCAACAAAAAAGAGCTAAACTAAAAAACAAGAAAAGCATTTGGACGTTAAATACATATATTACTAACTCAGTAAAAACAAGTGTTGGATGTAAAATAAAAAGCAACACCAATTTTAAGTTAAAGTGCCCCAATAAAACTGCACTGATTGGTTTTAAAATCACACTTCTTACTAGCAGCTTCACAGAAGAACAGAAGGTTATGTCTAAATCCTTTATAAGCTCAGATACTCAAATTCACAGCTTAATTACCCTCAGACAAGGTCTTTGGATTTGGAATTTGGCTTCTCTTAGCAACTACCCAGTGCTGTTGAGAATATTAATCTTCTTTCTGGTTTTAAACAGCCAAAACTTCAGTACATGCAACAGTAAGGAAAAGGGCCTAGAAAGCTGTAAAACATAGTTCACTTGCATCCAGTGAGGAAGTTCTCTTTTTCTGCATGCTTCAAAAGGAAAGGTTATGAGATATCTTGAGTTAGAAGAGACCCTCAAKGGTCATCAAATCTTTCACAGGACAATCCTAAGAAACACAGCACGTACACACATTAATCCCAGAACCACTGAAGAATGAGAAAGGAGGAAACATTAAAATTTATATACTCTGTGCTATGTCCTTCAGCTGTGTCAGGGAGCTCCCAGATTGTGTTTGCTTTCCAGTGGAGTCTGCTTTTCTTCACCTATGTACAACTGTACCTGCTCACATGGGCAGTTAATTCCAGCCAAACGATTATGACACTGACCTTTTTCTAGACCTTTCCACATACTAACAGGAAAAATGAAGAAAGGAGAATGGGCATTGCATGAGGACGCCAAACCTGCTGCCATCTCACCATTATAATAATGCATTAACTTATAGATTGAGAAAGGGTCATACATCAAAAAAAAGTCCACTATTTAACTGTATAAATCTATACATATAAAATTATATTTTCTACTCAAGCAAATAATTTTGAAGTTTTTATTATTTGCCCTATCTTAAAATTTAATTTAGTATTTTATCTACTAGTTCAGGATTATGATACCACGTGCAAAGTCTACTTCTACCCYATTACAATTTTTCTAATTTTAGCAAGGTAACAAAATAGAAAGTATATTTTTTTCCTCATGACAGAAAAAAAAGACAAAAATACTGATTCAATCTCCTAAAATCTGGCAAGGAGTATGACATCAAGTTTCTGTTTCCCTAGCTGATAAATCACAATTGTTTTAAATCCTTGGCACAAGATTAAAACAGCAGCTGTGTTAAAGGGAAAAACTCCCACAATGTATTACTTAAAACCATCTCAATACCATCTCTCCAGAGACAAAAAGCATTTTCAGAGAGTGCTATAAGCAAGTCATGGCCATCTTATTCCCATAGACTTTGAATTAAACTCTTGTATTTTTAGCTTCCCAGTTTATTTGAACTAAAATGTGAAGGGGCAGAATTCTGCAAAAGAAAACTCCCACAACCACTATAAAGAGGCTAAGAAGCTAAAAATATTGCAAATTGCTCTTGTGCACTCAAAATACTATCAATTGTTATAAAAAAAACTTAATGTAACTCTCTATTTTTATTCCAGGTATAACGTCAAATTTGGATCTTCAACACCTGAATGATTCCTGCTCTCGTACATTTTCAAGGACCTGTAATGTAGTGATCCTTGCAGTACCCTTAGAAGGGAATTGTTGGTATTTTTATTTTACTGGTAGGAGGAGGGGAGAGATAAAGGATCCTCAGCACACAGAGCATGCAGTGGATGGGTGCATTTCTAAGCACACTGAGTTTTCTGCATCAAAGTCTGTGAGACTGAAACTCCAGTACAAGCAACAGCTGGCTTGCTAAATAACTACACTACTCTTTGACACCAGTATTTTGACCAAACAAAAAGCCTGTTTTCTGCCTACATGCTGCTTCCTTCTGAAAAGTAAAACCTAGTTATATTCTTCTTYAATTTACTGATATATATCTGTGATCCTTGGTTTGTTCTCTTATACCCTAATGTCATCCATGCTCTACAGAAGAGTCCATTTTACAATCAGAAGGGTCAACCAAGGTATCTTAGTCTCTTGTCCTGAATGTCTCTAGCCACATTTGAGAGTGGAAATAGCTATGTTAACTGTCACACTCTCTAAACCAAAAGTAGAACTGTTAAGCACTTTCTTGCAGGACAAAAAATACACGTTTTCTTGTAATTTTTACATGTAAAGTGCTTTTTTTTCCTACCATGTGAATATTTTGAATTGCTGACAGGCTCAGCCCTGAGCTAGGAATAATGTGAGTTTTCAGATKAAATATTCATTAACTACTTGCAACATGTAATAGGGTTTAATTTTTTGTAGTTGTTGCTTGATATGGCACAAAAGTCATATTCCAGAGGAAATAAAACATTATAGGTGATAATACAGGATACATTAAGAACCTTCTAAAAGCCAGGAATTCTGTCTAGGAAGTGGGAAGAGCTTTGGATTTGGCAGAGGAAGAACAAGTGACCATTTATAAAATCAGATAACAGTCATTGTTCTCTACTCCCTGTGCTGCCCAACTTCAGAAAGGTTTTCAGTATTGCCTAGAGGAACATGACATGCGTTAGCCAGGAAAATACAGTTCAGATGATTTCAGAAAATGAGTCTCAGGGAAGAACTATCAGAGTTCACTATTACAATGGAAGCTGATATTGAATGAGGCTCCAGAGTGTCTGTCCTGAACCCAGTTCTAGGTAGAGTTTCCCTCACTAATGGGAAATAATTAGAAGTATTTCTTTTATTAATTGTTASTCATTTGTAGATGACATTTATATGTGTTAGACGAACAGAGGAAAGGCCAGACTACTCTGCTAGCCAGAGAGAAGTAAATGGCAGGAGACTATGAAATAAGAATTCTAAATTACCTTGGCAAACTGGAGGCAGCACATGGGGAAACAGAAGCAAAAAAGTAACAACTGGTAGAAATCTCTGCATTAAAATAGAAGCAATCATATGCACAAAAAAATAAGGAAAATAAATGCTTTCTTCTCCAGAAAAGTATGCTAGAGTTTAYTCTGCATCACACGTTGATTATGAGTGAACAGTATGATGTTTTTGTAAATAAGGCAAATATTACAGTGAGATGGATGTAGACAAATACCACTGGATGGGCTTGTAAGGTAATCCTATTGATCTGTTCAGTACTTCTAAAACACCATATAGAAGGAAATCTTGGTTCAAGAAAAAAAGATTAAACATTAAAATGTGGAGAATCTCCAAAGCAGAGCAACTAAAAGCTGAGAAGTCTGGAAAATAAGGCCTGTGAGAAAATGTAGAATCAACTGTGTTTCTTCAGGTTAGGTAAAACAGTTTTGGTTTTTTTGTTTTTTTTTAAAGTGTGATGGCAATCTTACATGCTTTAAAGATTGTTGAAGAAAGAAAGAGTTCGTTGGGTTTTTTTTTGTGGCATGATTGGCAGGAAAATAAGTGATGAGCTTAACCTGCAGGCAGGAAGATTCAAATTTCCTAGTAGCCTTCAAGGATAAACGAATAAAACATTGGATYGAGCTACAGATTTTAAAAAGCAATTCAATAAACATACATAAGGAATTGGCAGCAGTTGATCCTATCACAGGATAGAAAGATAGACTAGAGCTCGAGGTCCATTACAACCCTATTATTTGCTTAGGCCATGAAAAATAAAGTATGCTGGATACAAACATCTTAAGCCACTATCACATCCATGCTGAATGCAGCTCTTAAAACTTGCTAGAAAAGTACCACATTCAGAATTGCTTTCCTAGGAAAAGGGAGGTATTGACTCTTGCCTTTCAATAGCACTCAAATTTCTGAAACGATCACCATCAGTTAGACAGCTGAAATTAAAAATGCATGTTATAGCATGCAATCAGAGAAGAAAAATGCAATCAGAGCATGTGCCTCTCAAGGGACACTGAAGAAAAACTACTAAACGCACAAAAATAAATCAAAAGACATTTCAGAAGAGCCTGGCTGACCACCAGCAGTTAGAGCAGTTTCAGTGACGGMTAAATCCTGGTGGTCTTTCCAAATCCACATTTTCTACCCTTCAAATTTCCAACTGTCATCTGGTCTCCAACTGGAACCATGTGTTTTCCACCCTGAGAGCAGATGCCCATCTGCAGCTCTCTGCTGATTGGCTGTGATGACCTYTGCTAGGCTCACTTGGGTTCATGTCCTGTATTTTGGCTGACAGCTCATAGTACCACTGCACAGGCAGGCTTATTAGGGAGTTTCTGCTTTCTTGGCTGCAGGATCTGAGCTGTTATAAAACAGATTACAAAAATACCAACAGAAGACAAGAATGGAAAATTAAAGAGAAGATCTCAGAAACCTCCCAAATTGACAGTACTGCAATTGCTGCAYGACACCATCACCTAAACACTTACTGACTAGCATATTTTACCAGTAAAATTCTCTYCAAGATGAAAATATGTATACATTACCACCCGTCTCTGCATTACATGCTTTCAACAAAGTACAGCTCTATCTCTGGGAAGTTAAAACAATTGATAACACTCAAAGTCTGCTGCCAAAACTCTCCTACTTGATGGTCAGAAAGCATAASTCTTAATTAAAATCCACACTCAAGCCACACCAGAAAAATGCTTCCAGCTTCAACAATTCCTGCACTTTGGAGACCACTATATCTCTGTGATCAAGACATTAAAGGCAGGCCTCTGGAATTCCTCAACTATTCATCCATTCTGAGAAGCCAACCTGTTCTGGTAATGCCTCCCATCACTGAGTAATTTTTAACTTTATGTGAAATATCCCTGATAGGAACAAAAGCTGTGAACAAAAGCATAGAATATGCACCTGAAAAACTTCAGAGGGGAATATGAAGGGGAAATAGAATTGGAATTTCTAAAATGCTTCAGCAATTCTGGGATCAAGACACCTTCTAATGTAAGGATTTACCCCTGGTTAGTTCTGAATCCCTTGTGCTCCSTCTGGGGGTTTGCAAACACCCATATGCAGGCATTTTCTGGGTGCTTGTCAGAGGCAGTATGAGTAATTCCTTCCTGTCTCGTAAGATTTGGTGGCTATCCAAAAAACAAGGGAATTAGAAGGGGGAAAGAATGTGTGAGTCACAAAGAGATTTTTAATTTGTAAATGGCACTTGTAAGGCTTATGTTGAAATACATCATCCAATTCTGGCATACAGATTTTAGAGAGGCTGTTACGGCGTGGGGGAATGAGAAAAGGTGCAAAGATGAAGGGCTCAGAAGACAGAAAGAAGAAGACAGAAACATTTTAGTTCATTTAAAATAGAGAGGTGATTTGATTGACTTGATGACTTAATTTATAAGAACTTCCCCCAGCAGAAAGATAACAGTTACTAAGACTGATTGATGTAAATCAGTAACTAAGATTGATGTAAAACAGTTACTAAGACATGGAAGTGATGTAAAAGCCAAAGTGACACATTAGAAAGGTACATTTTTAGCATATGGGTGGAAAAACCATTAGAATAAGCCATCATTCTAAGAAAAYTCTTGAGCCTGTAGCTCATGTCTGGGCATCTTCAAAAATATTTACCTCCATCAAGTTACTGGGCTTTGTAGATGGATAGCATGTAAGTTTATATTGAGAGAAGAGAATTGTTGGTCTAATGGCCCTTCTTGTTCTTAAAATTCATAAATATTTTAGTAGAGAAGTACAGTGTGCTGTGATGTGACTGCTTGTTACGCTTCTGGAATYCAGTCACTTCACCAAGTACACTCTTGAAGGCTACACATGCTGGGTGAAGAGTAAAGTCCTCTTCCATCACCAAGCAACATGGTATTCTTGGTGTCATGTGACTTTTCTCTCCCATGAAAGACTGTATATCAACATCAGTCTGCACAGATTTCTCAAAACAGGGTCCCAAATCACTTTTAGGATATAAATAGACTGACAAAGGCATTTTCAGGAGGCAGTTGATGTTTTCCACCAACCATCTATTGTTTAAATGAAACTGAAAAGTTGCACGTATAGTGGCACTTTCTAATTCAGGTTACCTTTTAAGCTTTAATTACTTGATAACGAAGAAAAACACCTTAGCATTTAAAATTCAAAATGTTACCAGAAACATTCCAGATGCTCCCTGGATAAAAATGAAACTGTCTATTGTCACTTTCAGTAAGTTCTGATGCAGATATGAGTTTTCACAAAATTTCATCTTATTTTTACCTTATGCAGGTAAAATACAGATACCTCAAGTATCACTGATAATGACAGAGATAATTGATAACCACACACARCTTGTTCATGTCTTATTTTCCTGTGGTTGTATTAGGAACAATACAGAATGTTTGACTGCAAAATAACAGGGACACCAATGTTCCTTATAGCAATCCTCCTATGAAATCTCTGATTAGAAATACAGAAATTTTAATTTCTGCATCTGTATACACAATGAGAAATACAGGTTAGCAAAGGACAAAGTGGCACAGTTACCTTTGCTGAAACAACAAAAATCTCTGCAGAAAGCATTTTGGTTTATATTTGTTCATATAAAAMTGCTGTGAACCTCAACAGTGTTTAATTGTATGATTCACAGCAATTTTTCTCTTTTTTTTTTGGAAAAGCATATGCAGTATACATAATAAATAAAAAATATATAAAAYAATATTTAGTCCACATATTCTTCTATAAATACACCCGCACATAAGTAGCATTCATTCCTAGCCATCTGATCACAATATATTTTAAATTATTATCTTCTGCAAGGTAAATGCATGTTTTTGCACCTACTCTCAATCTAAAAATTACTTTCATTTTCATAAATTGGACATATGTTCAATGAGAATATGTAACTGCTGAAATTGAGATCACTTCCAAATCCAGTAGAAAATTAAAAAATTATCTTAGTTCATCAAGACTGGGTACCTATGACTTTAAAAGTTCAGAACACTTTTCTTACCCTCTGTGATCAAATGATCACCATTCTCTCACAAGTACTCATTCTTGATTATTTTCTTTATATTTGTGGATGTAATTTTTTGTGATAACTTAATCAAAAAAGAGGTGGATCAAATGGAGAAAGTACAGAGGAGTTTAACAAATGGGATCAGAAATCTAGAAAGCATGTTCTACTGGAAGAGCTTGGTTTGTTTAGTCTAAAAAGAGAAGACTGAGGAAAGATATGATAACAGTCTTCAACTATGCAAAAGGTTATAATAAGAGTTCTTCATGCCCACAAGGGATAGGGCAAGAAGCAAGGAGCTTAAATTAGAGCAATCATGACTTATAATCATTAAAGACATATTATGGGATCCTAGAAACTCAAACTTTAAGATTTAAAAGCTTACCTACTTAAAAATTATCATAAGTATTTAAATGTAGCAAGAACAAAATTTACTAACTAGTGTTTAGTGTAGCACAAATAGATAACAAATCCGTYGTGGTGGACCACAACATTTGTCCATGTGCAGACCAGAGCAAAACCACTAAGTGCTGACAGCACAAGCTCAACGGAACAGATTCATTTGTTCTTCCACAGTGGCCAAAAGCTGAAGATCTGTTCTGTACAATTACTTGATAACTCTTGCTTAAGGCTATTTCGATTTCCACTTTGCTCTCCACTTTGCTCCTCTGTTATTCTCAGTGACTTAGTTCAGTTCAAGCACAAAAACATAATTTCAAAAGTCTAAGAATAATTCTGATTTGGTCAGGGGAACTGAAAAGGAAAAATAACAAAAAACACTATAAGGGAACTGTTCTCCTGATATCACAAGTAAAAGTAAATCACTCTGATGTGAAGAAAAAAAGCATTTCACCCTTCCTCCCTTCAGTGTTGCTTATTATTGACCTCTAGTTTTAACTACACACTGCACAAACAGAAATAGAAGTGTCTAATTAACTAATCATTGGCATTCAAATAATTACATCAATGTCTACCTTTTAACTAGTCTTTCACTTTTTTCTTCAAGGCAGGGAAAATTCTGACCTGAATGCTGGAAGTCTTATTTAACTCACCTCAGTGCTAGTCATGCAACAAAACAGGCAATAATCACACCTTGTGTTATGAGGTAAAACTGTTCCTCACTATGTTTACTTCAGTAAAAAAAGTAACAGAAATTTCCGTACCTCTGCATCACCTGGAGATTTTATAAACTATAGAAACCTAAATAAAGCACAGTACTTTACAAGTTTTCTGCTTGAAAGGAGGCAATCTCTTATTTTTTTCTCTAAAACTTAGACACTGAACAGTATCTGTATTCTCAGTAGAATTATAATTGCATCTTACTCAGTTTAATGGATGTTGTACAAAGCAAAAAAAAGTATCCATTCCACAAAGTGACAGGCATTTAAATAATTATCTCTGCCGCAGTAATTAACAGTGTTTTTGTTAGATGCCCTTTACTCCACCAATCTTTTTAACCGCGACAAGACTGAGAACTAAACCATTCTGTGTAYAGTTGAAAGCCCTGCGTTGCTGACAGACACAAATGATATTTCATCAAAGATATATTCCTTTTCAATATTGGCTCTCAAAAGACATCTTACATCTTTAAAAAGTTGAGATTTGGACCRACCTATCTGGCTAATGGAGCACTAAATTAAGATTAATAAATCAATCAGTGGGAATTAATCATTGCACAGGGAATTTTTTTTWAAAAACGCCTTTGATAAGAGAAGAGAGATACAGAGCCTGAAAGAGTGGTCGTCTTGATCCACTATGGATTTTTAAATTATTTTTCTCACTGCCTCCATGGTCAGATATACTTAAAGCAAGGACAACTTAGAAAAGATTTTTTTTCACTCATTAATGTTGTGCTAAATAACAACATACTGTATGCCTTCTAGAAGCATTCACCACGTACAGAGCTAAAACTGCGTGGGAAAGCACAATTGCTAATGAAATCCCAATAAATGTCATTGACCCAGATTGAGGCAGCAGTCTCAAGTAACTCCAGTTTCCTCAAGAGTAAAGAGTAAAGGTGACTCAGTTGAACAGTTTATTACCTTGAATACTCCTTTTGAAAAAGGCTTTGCAGCCCTCACAAGACCAGACCCCATAGTGGTATCCTGAGGCGTAGTCGTTGCAGACAGCACAGTACCGAGTTTCCTTGGTGGATTCCATGGACAGGCTCCCTTTSTCGTTGGTACTGGACATCCTCTCCCGGATGCTGTGGCGCCTGTTATCAGAGCTTGGTCTGTTGGTAGCAAAAAAAAAAAAAAACCAAAAAAACATAATGCATGGTTTTTTCAGGGAGGTTAAACTWCATCCAGTGGTTCAGGTTGTGAGAAGTTTCGTTTGTTTGAAAACAACCGATAGAAAGAAAAATTATCTACTGCCCTCTCTCCTAGTTGGAAAGCTGCAGAATTAGTAAGATAAAGGGGAATTTCTCATAAATCAACCTGAAGTAATTTGGAATTGCATCTTGAAAAATTTAAAAGTCATTTGATAAATTAGTCCATTTTTCAACATTACAAAAGAATACAAAAAAACACCAGCACTATTTTGTGTACCTGCTCCCATCCAAAGGTTTCAGCATAACTGCAGTATCAGCAGCTAGCTTGAGAATCTGAGTCAAACATCACTTTATGACTGCACCTGAATCAGTTTAATTATTAACTTAAATTATTATATTAGATACACCTAAATTATTAACCAAGCTATTTTCAAGTGTTGTTGCCCAATTAGAGATGCAAGCTTCCCTTCACTTGTCAAGATCTAATACTGCATAAAACAGTGCCTGTTCTCATTACAATACCACTTCCATAAAAATTAAGAAACCGTTTTAGTGCAACAAAAAAAAAAAAAAAAAAAAAAAAAAAAAAAAAAAAAAAAAAAAAAAAAAAAAAAAAAAAAAAAAAAGACTGTATTGAAAATGGCTGTAGAACTTTTGTTCCAGTGACACACAAATGTTTCTGCACATGTACCAGACATGCACATTACCCCCATGAGCAGGATGCTGCTGAACAAAAACCAAACAGATCTGTCTGTAAATGGCATTGAATTCACATCCAGTGAACCTGGTAAGAGGTTATTATGGGTAGCTGCTGCAGGCACAGTACACAATATTCAAAAACACTGAGAGGATGTGCAATTGCCAAGGGAACCACCAGTGTACTCTGGGATTGCCCCTGGAAGGCAAACAGTTCTTGCAAAACATGCTTTCCAGTAGGAGTCTGCACTAAAAATTGTCCAGGAGACAAATACCATCGGGTGTGACAGCACCAGACATGCCAAAGCATGAAGAATCCAACTGTTTGTACTAATTATCCACTTACATGCATGCTTTAATTGCTGATTAGTAAACTGGTGRCTTTTATCTCCCCAGAGTCTCAACATTTTCTCAAACAAACATACCCTGGTTTTGAGCCTAGGAGACTGTCAGATTTCACCCTACATACCTAATTTTGTCTTATTCCATTTTTGAATGCAGAAAAACTTGCTGTGTTTTGATGAACTGAGACTTTGGCACCAACCACACCTTCCTGCTCCAAACCTGTACTCCCCAGCAGCTGCCTGATATCTTWAGGTGTGCTCAAATAACTCATTTAGTCAAAATTTCCTGACATYTCATACTGCAGTTCCTCTCAACATCTAAAAACTTTCTACCAGCCAAAGGTACCTGGACACTCTCACAAGTGCTCTCAGCCATCCCCTCAAGACTTCATATATATATAATTTCTGTCCCCAAATATGATATTAATTAAAAGCTTTTCAATGAAAATATATCAGTTATTAGAGAAAGATGAGGCTTTACCATGTTAGATAGCAGAAACTGCTACTGGCATCATTCAGGAAACATGCTTTTTTCAAACCCTATGCTCTTTGCTAAGAGTTATATATCAGTTAATTTTGAACATTTACTTAAATAACTTATTGTTTTCCTTCAGACTTGAGCAGAAGTGAAGAAATGTAAAGGGTGAAGTGCTGACATGACACAACTCTGGTCTTTAGTGAGACAGGAAAATTGGAGAATGTCACAATTGACAACATAATTCTATGAAACTAGGCAGGGAAAAAGGTCCTTGCATATTCTAGATGCTAAAATGTAAAAAATGAAAAATGTAAAATGCACAAAAATTAATATATTTTCATTRATCAATCATTATGGTTCCAACACATACCTTTTCCAATCCAACAAACCTAGCTAACATTTTTATTCTTCTCAAGGTCCTGAACCTTCTTTTGAATTTGCTTTATCTCAGTGCCTCCTTTAATTGACTTTTTTTTTCTTCTCTACTGAGCACTGATCAAAGCTGCTGTTTCTTATCTTCTCCACCACATTCTCCACTGTCTGCAGCTTTATCACCTCTGTCAGTATAACTTTAAACCACAACGTGGCTTCTTTAAAATACATACTCTTAGGTACCCTTAACTACAAGAATATTTTAAATATTTGAGGTAAACCAGCAAGCAATCTAATAACTGTCAATATCATTTAAGAGCAATGGACTAATCTGTTACGGATATATGATGACTTGATAGATATYCATCATATGTGATCTTTTTTTTCCAAAACTGATACAAATATGCATGTTCTACAAGATAAGGTTCCCAGAATTATTTTCATATCAATAAGTACAAAGAAATTACAACTTTATAAAGTTAAATATTAAGTTATCACTTTTTAAAAACACTACAAGAAAAAAATGCTAGTTTCAAAACAGTTACATATTTTTGCAGGTGTRTAGCAGTTTTTCAACATCACACACACATACACATGCTTACTAAAGCAATCCTAGTTTCCCAATTGAATAGGAAAGAAAACACTTTCATAAGTAAAACCAAAATAAATATCAAAAAGTACCAATCACCACTGATTTATCCATCAGAAAAATGAAATTTTCCTTTTTTCAGAATATCCATCTTTGTTCAGATCTAGCTTAGGTTCACAAATATATTTTTATTAAACTTATATTTAAGAAAAATAAAAAAATACTGAAAACTTACTTGAAATAAGCAAAAGAAGCTTTTTTTAATGTAAATAGTAAAACAGTGTCCTTTTTCAGAGGGACACTGCAGGCAGAAGCCMTGAGAGAACCTATTCCCTGTTTCCTGATCCCAGGGTGTGTGGTGCCAGGGATCACAGGAAGCAGTGCTGCTGCTCACCCCTGCCCGCAGTGCCCGCAGCATGCCAAAGCTGACTCGGGTCTCCATAGCCTTCCTGCACACAAACTTGTGACATTGGGAGAGCCATAAATCTGTTAAYACAGACTTTCACAAAGCAAAAGGAATCTAAAGATGACCTTGSTCCTTCCCACCCTCAGAATCTGTGMCACTCTAGCAGCACTAGAGAAAGGTTTCGCAAACTGGCCCTGTAGAGCCATTGCATTCACACTTTGGTGAATTCACATTCACACTCCATCTTCCCCAGAAATAACATCTTTTCCATTTACACAGTCAAAATAAAAGCTGATAACAAATTAAGTCAAGTAATTATTAGAGGAGGCGAGGAGAAAAGCTTTGTGTGAAAAGAGGATCCCAATAACCGAGATTGCTAAACCAAAATAACATATGATTTCATCGACAAACCAGCTGCTAGTTAGTGCACATCACAGACCACTGATGCTCTATCCTGACTAAAAAAAAAAACCAACATAATAGTCTGCTCTTCATCCAGYTTTCACTTAGGTTTCAAGGGCTGGTCTTCTGAGAATGTAGCACAACAACCTAATCCAGTTTAATAACTTTGGCAAGACCACCTTTCCCAAAATACAAGAGCAGAACCTTTTCTACAATTTTCTTTGTAACCTATGCAAACAATAACAAAAAAAAGACKAAAAGGTCTTTCTTGACAATTATATTTACCCAAAAAACCCACAAATCAAAGAGAAAGAAAACCCCAGATAAAGCCCTCTCTCCAAGGCCTGCACCAAAACAGGACAGAATAGAAAACTAAAAAAAAAACCAGAATTTACTGCTCATTTCCAAATGCAGTAACACAGCAAACATCAAATGGAAAGTGTTTGGAACCTACAGAGCGGAACAAACTTACTTCCACACTCGCTTTCATGTTTCATGCTTCAATGAATGTGTAAGGAAACAAGATACTCGTACTTTATACATCCACTCATGACCTGCAGCTCTGAATCAGAAAGAGATTATTAATCCTATTTTGACTGCAAAGTAAAAAGAAGGTGTAAATGACACAGTTACACTTTTATAATGTAAACTTAGTTTTTTATATCAGGATAATCTGACTGGCAGGCAGGACAAATCTAGAATAGCCMAAAGTACATGATCCACACAACAGTGAGGTAAACCCCAATTTATTCACAAYGCCAGCTTTATCTGAAATAAAGAGATTTCATAGTAGGAGGTCTTAAGGTAAAAGTTATTTAAGTAATTAAAGAAGACACCTTGAGAAATTCTAGTTTTCTGAGTTTATTTTCCTACAAGAAACTTTATACTGCAGCTGTTGAATCTTTTTTACCAGAATAGATGGAAGTTCCCAGTGTAAGGTGCCTCAAACTAATGCTCATTTCAATTGCAGTTAATGTCTAGCACAAATGTTTTTCCACACATGGCACTTTCTATAACACAATTCTACCATTCAATATGAAATCAATCTGCTGTTAGAATGTGAACTTTTTTATAGGGCAAAATAGTTATGAAATACTATTTGAACAGAATTAAGTGCTTGATAACACTTGGAAGACATCTCAAGCAGAGGTATTGTAAAAGGAATGACTTAAATATATAAATAAACAGAAAAATGCCAAGTACATTAAGGACCTCAAAATGGTGCTCTGAAATAGTAGCTCCAATGAATCTGAAAAAAAATTCGTATGTCATCCTAATGAAAGTGTTGGCTTAAAAAAACATCCCAAAATGTCTAGAGCTGTAATCAAGCTAAGTACAACTTGACAGCAGCGAGAGAAAGCCTTACATGAAGTTGTATCTCAAATGGACAGAATCACAGGGTATTTTAGGCTGGATGGAGGTGGGAGGTGGCCACATGCCAAGCCAGTGTTGGCACAAGACTACAGCAMTGAGGGTGGGTTCCAGCAACAGGAGCAGCAGCTGGCATCACTCCTTGGCTGATTCTCCATGGGTGGTGAAGATTGGCTAGGACTCACCCTGGGACCTGATTGTCAGTGATTCCTGATCCACGGTTCTGGGCACATGCAACTCACATAGCTGAATACTCTTCCTCCCCAAAACAGGATGGTTTTATCTATGCCACCATAGGAGAACCCTTGCATAGATCCTGCCTGACCCATGCCCTGGGAGAGGGCCAYTCAACCCAGCCAAACCATGTCTGGGAGTGTGAAGTTATTCAGCAGTRAAATCCATCATGCTGATCTTTGCACCCACACTCTGGCCTTGTTTAGATAACAAATATACACATAGGGCTTTCTTGCCCCACTGTCCTCAGTTTATCCCCTGATGATCAGAAAGTTAGTCTCTGGGTGCAGCGCCAAACCAAGAGTAATAAGCATTTCCCTTAGACAATGGTGATGTCACTTCCAGCTCAGTGCCTCACTAAACTTGACGTTCAAGTTCACCAACAATTTCTGTATGGGCTAAACATAGCTGTGAAAGTTTGACGCTCCTCGGTGAAAAGAAGCTGTAGGATGGGAAGGAGTTGCCTCTAATTCATACCTTTAAATGGAATGCATGGCTACCACCTTCTCCTTCCTTTCCCACAGCCCTGACAGCTACCTGTGCCTTCACAAGTCTTCCTGTCCAGCAAATACAGAGTGTAAGCAGGAAAGGCCACAAGAGCAGAGCCGTACAGCAGCTCCTTTGTCACTCAGACAAGACAGGAGGAGACCATYCTGATGAAGAAATGCTCCTCTGGTCATTTATCCTCATTTATTTCATGGCTTTGGCTCATATCTTGTCTTCTCCTTCAGTGTTAGAGCATGGACACCTCAACAGGACTACTTGCATAGAAAACCCAAAGTTGATTTAGTGAATGGATGAGGTGARGAAATTTTGACATAAAGAATGAGGTGAGGCAATATGAAGAACCACTTATAAAACTACAGAAGTTAAATATGAAGGCYAACTAAAAAAAATTACAAGGAAACCAACTGAAAACTGACTGGCCTCAGTGCAGTAAAAAGAAAAAATATAACCGAAACAAGAGAAATGTAAAAAAAAAAAAAGTTTTATGAAAGTGAAATAATAAAATAATCTTTAAATGCTGACAGTATCTCACAATGCATCAGAAAATTTACTTTTTAATGAGAAGACATTGAAACATTTTCTTTATAACTAAAATAAAATACAATTTAATTTGGCAACTTAAATAAAAAAACTTATGCAAAGTATCCCAGTACTGACCAAGAAACAGTAGTGTTGAGGACAAGCTCTGGCAACATGAAAATAAAAGCTTATCTTCTTAGGTCATCAAAACTTCTTATTTGACGTGAAATTGAACATTTCCTTTGGCATTAGTTTTATCATCTTCCTTCATTCTTGACTCTGGTTAATTTTAAAATGAGTGATTGAAWTGCTACATTTGGATATGCCAAAATTAAACCACACCATGTGTTCAGAAAAATGTCCTCTAGACCTATCTAATAAAGTCAGTATAAATTTGCACATTCTTTCAGTCCCTTAAAGCTTCATTTTTGAMAWATTTAATTTTATTCTCAGATCTTTYACAAATATTTGCAGACTGCATTAAAGTCTAGAGACTTGTGTTTATGCACTGTCACTGAGTGGTCCATGACATCTCCAGCCACTTTTCCTGGAGGTTCTATGGATRGGAGGGTAAAAGACCCCAGAGTACTTGTTTATGTGTCTGATATCTAAATTCAGATGTTTCCAATACTTCCCTCTCCTATATTTACACTCCTTGGATGGGTTTTCCATGGTTTATATAAGTGTGCCAATAATTTTGCAGCAGATTCTCTTGATAACATRGAAGTTTGCCCAGCTTGAAAAATGTGGAAGTTTTTCTTGGGAATGGCAGGGGAGTGAGGGGTGGGGTCTAAAGAGGAAAGAGCTCAATCTATTCTTCACTGCTATGGGTCTGAAATTTAAGSTCACACAAAAATCTTTTTAATAAATACTGAGAAATTTATCCTCTTTTATTTTTTTCCTCAGTGCTGCTGGAATCTAAACTACAACTGACTTACAGGGTCATTTTCATTATTCTTCAGTAAAGAATGGTGGTGTAGCTATACTTCATGGAATAGCTCAAAACTGAAATAGTTTCAAAGAAATAGCAATTTTCTGGGCTTTTTTTTTCCTTATACAGAGAAGTTTAATAATTTCTTTCTTTACATAAGGTGAATGCAGAAACACCTACACATATTCTTTYTATGATTATACCTTAAAAAAATATTTTAAACAAAGAGTGGTTGAACTTCATCTTGCAAATGCTACTCAAACCTTCATTAATCTGTCCTGTGCATATGTATGTTATCATTAATTACATGATCGTACTTTTCAGAGGGCAGCAGCTCATCAGTGCACCAAATAAAAAAGAATTTATTAAATGAGCAGCTASTCTGTCTGTGTGGGATTTTTTTTTCCCTGACTGTTCACTGTCTGGTGCCTTACTATCAGCACATTGTCCAAATTCAGAATTAATTTCTTCCCAGTATTTCCATGCCACTATAGCAATTTAGCAGCTGACAGGTCCTAATGAATGTATTTTTCCAATACTCTTCTGAGTTGAAAGGATAAAAAATGAGACTTGAGAGAGATTAAGGTCAAAAGTATATACTGAGTTATGGGCAACCTGAGTTTTTAAGTACTCACCATTAAATAGCGCTTTGAATGTTCAGAGTGCTACTTTTCTTGTCTGCAATTGCAAGAGCAAATGTTCAACACTTACATGAATCAGACTGTAGGACTTCCATTCTGCACAAAGAAAATTACAATACAACACAAGAATGCTTGCGAAGACTTTGRCTTAAATGATTTCTGAACTTTACAGAAGCATTTGTGGCAGAATTAAACAGAGAATCTAGTTTTTCAGACCAGAAGTCAGCTGCTTCCACATAATAATTTTTKCCTCTATCCCAGCCTTTGGGAAAATGAGTAGAGAATTTACAGTGATGTATTTCACTATRTAAGTATGACACATTCCATGGATGACCCTTTTCATATATTGGAACAGCARCCCACTTATGATTACTTTATAAATACAGAAATAACTACAATAATAATAATAATCACGAAGGGACCAAATAAGATTTGCACAGGTCACCTTATCTTGGGCTTAATAAAATTACAAGTTTGCAAATAATAGCTTTTTGGCATGTAGCTTCTCACCTTCTAAAGAGGACATCTAGAAAAAAAATGCTGCCTTTCTGTCTTACAGAGTCACAGAGAGCAGAGCTGGGCCATGTTGGTGGACCCCTCACCTGAGTTAATGCAGCACGGGATGATAGATCACTCTCATTCAGCAGCAGAGGAAGGATATCAGTGATACTCTTAAACTTATAAATAGTGATGCTACAAGTTCTTTATTCTACTTCATTTCAGGAGAAATAGAGGCTCTTAAACACACAGAGGCTGCTGACACTAGGACCCCCTGCTCTGTCCTCCTGCAGGTGTTCTTTGTCTACTGCTCTCATTTGGCCCATCCAGCCCACTTGTCCCATTCTCACACCTTCACCTTTGGGCTCTTCCTTCCAGCCTCATCTCCCTGTCTAGAAAGGACAAACTTCTCTCCTACGGTGCCTGGCTTGACTCTGCCTGGCTGCTTTCCTCATGCTGACTCCCTTCAGGCATTCCAGCCAAGGCTCTCCTTCCTTCTCTCTCTCATTGTTCATTTTCCTCCTGTCCTGGGTAGGATGGTTCCACTCKTCTGCCTCTCTCCGTACCCCAGCAACCCTGACTGCCATGATTATTTAGCTTCTGTAATCTTCATATATAATCCTTTTTTTCCTATGACCTGACCCACCAGCTGCACAAGACCGACCCTGAGACTTGTAACTAAAGATCTGAGAGACCTTAGTATTTCCATCTCTTGACCACATATAACTCATTAACCACAAAAGGACATAACTATATATTTCCTGTGTTGAGCAGCTCTTTATAAGTGCTATCAACTATCAGCAAGAAAAACTATGAAGTTTTTCAAGTCAGCCCTACTTGAATTAAATAAWAMAAGCAAAAAAAAAAAAAAAACCCACAAAAAAGGATAAATATTTCTTTATAATACCTTGAAAGCTACGAAATTTCATTTGTGTATAGAGCTTTGCCTTCCATGATTTGTAATTCTGTGTTTTCTCCTCTAGAGTGGGACTGGTGCTCTTAGAAGACAAGCCTTCACAGCAACCATTCCCCATAGCCTGAGGCTYTGTGCACCAGGACACTTTGCCCATGGGATAAAATGAAGACCAGAACCACATCTGTGAAGAACCAATTGAGAGATGCCATGCAAGTCATAAGATGTGATAAATGCCATATTACTTTGTGCCAGAATTGGTCCTTCTGAAATTAGAGAAAACATTGCTCTCCTATTAATATTTTGAAGACTACTTAAATGAGCACAGAAATCTAGTTTCTGCAAATAAAAAGTTCAGATGAGAAAATTTCTCTCCTTCAATTTTCAAGGAAAAAATGTTTACAGTGGAATTTCCATTTTTCAAAAATATTGATTTTTAAAAGATTTGACAGAAATATATTCAAACACCAAAACTTTTCTTTTCATGCAATGCACATTTACAAAGAAAAAAACATGTATACAACATATACATGTTTTAGCAAAAAGAATAAAAGATACATCCATAGGTACTGTYCTGCCATGTTAAGCAGGAGAAGAAATTGCTGGGATCTTTACCACCAGTAAAAGCTCCCTGTAGTCCCGATGTGGTTTAAGTGACCACTGTAAAATTTCACTTGGAAGACTGTATATCCAGACCTGCCCCACAGGGACTTGTTTTAACTTGCCCTTACAATATTTCCAATGATTAAACCTCTCTGTGTGAACTGTTTGCTGCTTCACTGCCTCATGGCCAGCCCAAGTCCTCTGCTGGAAATGAAGCAAATTTGCCCTCAGCAATTTCCAGTTAGCCTGGAGAACAACTCAGATGCTGCTCTCTTGGTACAGTTTTCCCTTCCCTTCCCTTCCCTTCCCTTCCCTTCCCTTCCCTTCCCTTCCCTTCCCTTCCCTTCCCTTCCCTTCCCTTCCCTCCATCCTTTCTTTCAGTCTCCTTTCTAATTCTCCTGCTCTCACAAGGACTTTGCTTGTCCCTTAGTGAGCATGAAAATCTGAAAGAGGCCTTGCCAGTCTCTCTTAAAATAGCATATTGATCAGTTCATGTGTTTTTCTGTTTRCAGAATAAAATTTGCATTTTCTGTGAAAGATTACTCTGTTGACTTGTATTTCACTTATGATCCTCTCATCCACTTAGACTATTTTTTATTCTGATCTCTTTTTTCTACTTAGTAATTCTCCAGTTATTGTACTTGTTCAGTAGTTTTCTCCTTCCCAAAGGCCGGATACTGCACTGATCCTTAGAAATTGAGAACTATTTGATGTTTCAGATTCTATTGTGGTAAGCAGCACTAGAAAAATGTTCCCTTACATACTCACTTTTTAAGAAGTGACCCATTTACAGATGTCAGCTGCCAATAAGAACTGGCAGATAACTTTGGTTATTTAAAAATTAATGGTAGTGTCATCTTCAGAGTAAAATCTCTGCTAATTATTGGTTTTGTTAACTTTTGAATTCCTGCTCATTGAATAATCCCGCTACTCTTTAAGCAAAAACACCAGTGGAAAAATATTTTGATCCAATTCCCTAGGATATAAAATAATGACCAGACAATATGTTTAGGATTTTTCTGCCCATTTCAACCTCCTGCAAAGTGCAGTTTTGCCTGGGCACTATCTGTCCCTGACACCATCTCTCAGTCCCAGAGACTCTRCTGCATTAAGAGTCATATCATCTGAGGAACCTCATTCAGCTGTCTTAAAGCATGCCAAATTTTATGAAAAAGCTGCTGACAAAGTGTCTCTGGGTACTGTATAAGATATGATTTTCTGGCAGCAACACCAAGTTGCTGGGTGGCTGTGTGGCTCTGGAGACAAGAGCAACAGGGGCCTGAGTGTGGCAATCAGCTGTGCCCACAAGTGTGCCAAAGTTGAGTGCTCAGCAGGCAAATACTCTGGAAGCATGAACTTAGGATATCTCACTGAAGTGTAAACAATCTGAAGAATAAAATACTTGAAAAGCTGAAAGCATGAATAAACAAAGAGATCAGCTGCAGCTAACAATCTCATGTACACCCTGTACAGCTTTCATGCTTTCAGAGGTTCCTAGTCAGCCTTGTCTCCATTAAAGYTATTCTAACCCTCAAAGACTCAGCTGAAAATTGTACCTTTGCTTTTCTTATGAGAGTCTTAGAATTATAATACGGCTTTTGTGAAAAGGCTGGTTTATCCTTTCATAACACATCCACAAGAAGTCTTTTCTCCAGGTTTCACTGTTCCTAGTAAACTTTTTTCAAAATTACCCAGACACTAGACTACTTTTTTTCTTTTTTTATTGTTCAGATAAACTAGCCMAATCCAGCCATCTGAAAGGAAAAGGTTAAGTGCACTCAATAGATTGGAAAAAGGTATTTCAGGAAGTGCTGTCAGATTCTTACACTTACCYCCAAACTGTTTCAAAGGTAAGTGCCAGCAAAAACACAGGAATCAGTCRTAAATCTTTCTTTACTGAACCTTTATAGGACTTCTAAGTAATTGTGTGATCCTTTTATTCTTGGGCAAGATCTCTTTCCAAATGTTTCAGATGCACACATAATGTTTAACCAATTATCCAAAGGTTCACTAAATTCCTTGGAAAATCTTTCAATGACAAACGGTAAACTAGAAATTTTTAGGGAAAAGTGCTTGACATATTTCAATGTTCTCATTTACACTGCGCTCAAAAAGTTGTTAACAAGGAAGGCTGATCACATAATGCAACACTATAATTTAGATACCATTGTTTCAAAAATTCCAACCTAAACCAATCTAACATTTCAATTTACATTTCTTTAGAATGAAATCTTAGCATGTAACTTTAACGGACAYGCTGCATTTCAAAATCAGCTTTTCAAACAAAACACTGGTACAGCCACGTGTGGTCACAACAAAGAAATCAGAGGGTTCTAGGCCACAGGAAAATAAACCCTGGTGAAATAAAAGACTGCTTAAAGTAGTGATTTGAAGTTCATAGAGTGCATGCAGRCCTCTTGAACCAGAGAAGAGACAAAAACATTTTCCCAAACAGATTACCACCAGGCCATCTACAAGCAACTCTGTGTCAGCTGCTTGCAAGAATACATGAAAAAAAGACTACTAGTGACTAGCCAAACCCAAAAACACGATGGGCAGCAGAGAACGAATGAGGCACTTTGGAAAATATCACACCTGCTTGTAAAAATGTTTGATGATTTGCCACAGAAAATAAGGTTCATCTGCAGCTCCTTGACTTTATCCCAAAACAGTAATCCTTAGAAACAGAGCCTCTACAGTCCCTTGGACTAACAGCGCACAGTTTAGAGTCCAGTGAAAGAAAAAAAAGTTCTGAAACATACAAAGCCATTTGTGCTTTCATCAAACCAAATTAATAAATATGTAAAATTAAGGGAAAGATTGTTCTGAGAGTCATTGAAAAAAACCCTGTGGGGACAACACAGTCATTGGTCACAGACAGCGTGTTTTTGTGAGAGGAAAGGCAACCTCCTTTGATGAAAAGGCTACCCACCTAGCTGTTCAAGGAAAGCCAGTTGAGGTAGTCTTTCTGGATTTCAGAAAAGCTTTAGATAA